>NC_084515.1:8947285-9247285 GCF_024500385.1 Phyllopteryx taeniolatus | reverse complement strand
TCACGCTGAACTGCCTCATCTTTTTTGGCAATCGCGACACACACTTTCTACTACCTACTCCATCACATACCTCGTTTCAACCATACATATACATGTTCTGTGCAAGTGTGAGGTGCCTAAACTTGTCCAACATGTTGCCTATTTTCTTATAATATGGAAAAATGGGGGTTTATCAGGTCTTTAAACCAACAAAAAAAAGTTGTATTCCTTTATTTGTACTGAAAATAAGTAACAAATAGGACGTTTGTCTACAAACGGACGTAAGTTCATCCAGTGAGGTTGGTGGGTCATTAAAAATTGAGCAGCAAGCAACAACCTCTGGTGCTCGTTTGAGAATCAGACCAAAATTGTTATGTGCACCCCTGGATCTAAACATCTACGGCAGTGAATGAGTTAACAAGTCAAGTAAAAAAATAAAAATAAATAAATAACGCATTAGTGTTGCTCGTGACCACGCCGGCTGGAACAGGGCATGCAAATTTATAAAGCATTGCGGCGCTGGAAATCAGAGCCGAGTCAGTATTGCGTCTCCAGACCCAAAGTGAACAACTGGACTGACATTGGCAACAGACGCCTGATGCCATTCTGACAGCGGACCGTTGAAGTTTATATTTGCATGAGCACAAAAAGGCTTTTAGTGTCACGCATACAAGACACCCAAGCACAGCTCAGCTGCCAAAATTGGTTTGGCTGTGTTTTAGATTGATCTAACAAAGTATTGCGTGTGGAAAAAGGTGCCTGGGGTCAATAAAGGTTGGGAAACATTCCGTCAGTATTTACATACTTACATCTACTCCCTTCTTTAATTACATTATTAAGAGTCTTGTACGAGTTGTTGCATTAATTTAGCTGTTTTGTTTTTTTCCAAAAAGTGGTTCATAGAAATGTATTTATTATTGTTTTATTCAATTTTCATTCATTCGTTATTGAATATGTGGGGAATTTATTCCATCCATCCACTTTCTGAGCCACTTCTCCTCACTCGGGTCGCGGGCGTGCTGGAGCCTATCCCAGCTGTCATCGGGCAGGAGGCGGGGTACACCCTGAACTGGTTGCCAGCCAATCACAGGCCACATACAAACAAACAAACCATTCGCACTCACAGTCACACAATTTAGAGTCTCCAATTAATGCATGTTTTTGGAATGTGGGAGGAAAAAGCACGCAGGCACGGGGAGAACATGCAAACTCCACACAGGCGGGGCCGGGGATTGAAACCGGGTCCTCAGAACTGTGAGGCTGACACTCTAACCAGTCGGCCACCGTGCCACTCTGTAAATAAATTTTTTTTTTTTTTTACATCAAATTCCGCTTTCTCAGTGTTTTTTTTCTGCTGTTTTCTCGCTGGAGGTATCACAGAAGCAACTGTGAGGCTGAAGCTCTAACCAGTCGTTCACCGTGCCGGCAGGAATTAATTCATTATAATTAATTTTAAAACACGAAAATAGATAATTTCACAAACCATTAAATAATTGGTTATTATTGAGCAAATTATATATATATATAAAAAAGGTTTTATTTTAGGTTTTAAGTTTGTAATAGTTTTTGAGATATTGACATGGGCTGAAATGGTATGTATTGCAATTTATATAGGCATCTTTTAATTGATTAAAAAACAAAGATTACCTGTTAAATAACTTTGATGGTACATATACAGCATCATAAACAAATGAAGGAGCCCCAGCATTTAAAATTACATATGAGTCCAAACATTGTGCTAATATTAGCAGGTAGTGCTATCCTGTATAGCTTCCTTTCTACATCCGCATTAGAAAAGAGAAAGTGAGGTTTTTTTGAGTGTTCTGAAATGCTGCTTAAGATTGGCATGAATACCTGCAGTGGGATCCAATTAGAATGCGTTAGCACTCCATTCGGGCTCAGTCTCATCTGTTTGCTTTGTCGACACGAGAGCCTGTGAATGAGATGTTGTTCATTATGCAAACATTGTAATTCTATTCTTGCCATTTCTTGTTTGTCTCTGTCAAAACTGTAAATGACGCTCGGGGTGATAAATGTGCCGACGGGGTCTGCTTCCCCCTTCGAGCACCTTTCCATATGGAGACCGTTGACGACACGCTGAGGGGAAAATACAAGAACAGCTTGTTAATTTTTTTTATGGCACTGTAAAGTGTCGGAAAGTGACCAGTCGCTCTCTTAGTTGCTGATTTCACGCTTCTCATTTATAGGTCAGAGAAGCGGTTCACTTGAATCATGCCATAAAATGGAACCTTCTCCTTTTGAACTTCTTTTTTAGGCTCCAGAGAGGCTTGACACACTCTTCATACACATGCACGGCAAACATACGGACCCTGAATTCACTGAATGGTCGTTATAGGCAGCCAATGAGGAAGAAGACCCACGATTGCCAGGAAACAAGTCACGACCTCACACCATTCTATGGTACACAACGAATGAAAATGTCACCATTTGTTGACTTTTGTGTGTGTGTGTGCGTCTGACCCTAAACATGTACAGACATTTATATGGGCACAGGTACATAGTATGCGTGTGAATGTCTCCTTTTATTTGTCCGTTTCTGTATAGCTCCCCACTTGTAAAGTGTGACAAAAGTACACGTCCAAGAGTTTGTAAGCTGTAACTTTCTGAATACTGTTGTACTAAAATGCACATAATAAACGCCTTGACAAAACAAGTCATCGCCTAATTTTTTTAAAATTAATATCAACATCCAAAACTGAAGTCAACAAAGCAGAGGTGGGAGGGCTAAAGTCATTTCACAGCAAACTTGTCAGCACAATGTTTGATGTCTAATGTTGACTTTCACAAAAGAACTGACGGCTTAGTTAAAAGTCTTCACCAGTAATAATGGAGCCATCACTCATAATATAAGACGGACAGAAAATAGCAGATTTCATGTGATATGTGTCGAAAATGCCAACGTGAGAATTTAGTAGAAAATAATACAAAAGCTGTAGCACATGTTAACCCTGTTCCGTCTGAATTTTTGGGGGGCTTTTTTTTAATGCCAGGAATACACTACCTTGCCATGATACCACAGGAGTTCTGTTTAGGGCATGTGGTGTTAAATGTTGTACAGTGGTGAGGGTTCAGAGTTTTTCAAAATGCAAGTCATTTGGCCGATTTTGTTTTGCTTTTACTTGCGAGCGCCAACTTAAAGATGATGGCAGTGAACTCAATTCAACTAAGTTCTCAGTCAGCAGCAGTTTTGCAAATACTGAACAATTCTTCAAAAAACAGGCTCCAAGATGTTTATTGCCATTCCCAGTTGAGGTTTACTGTCAAACTAAACCAACAGTGACTTAAGAATGGCCTGCTAGCATAGAAGAGAAAATGCTATTGACGTCCTAACAGTTAGCATTGATAGTTGCTGTTTTAGAACATTTCAAGCAACTGATCTATTCAAAGGCATATATTCTTGATCCTCTGTTTTACATTTTTTTTGTAATATCTCAATACAAATATAAACACAGGACACTTTTCTACTACTTTCAATGCATTACTTTTTTTTTATTATTTATTTATTTTTTTTGCATTTCCCAAAAGTGTTTTGGGCCTGTAAACTTCAATTTCCAGGAGGTGACGTTGAGGTTGTTTTCTTTCAGACTGGAAAGTATGTTCCCAAGTAATGACATGCTTGATGAGGTGACTCAAAAGATAGTGGAAAGATGTGTCCCAACACTTCCCGCTCAAGCGTAACTGTTTATTGACTTCTAAAAGATTGATGACTGGCTTCATGTTATAGCAGACAGTCGGCTGAGCCAAAGAAGAGAGGACGCCAACTAAATTGAGCAAACAGCCAATGTTCTGTCTTTTTAAATGTTTGACGCAAAACACTGGCTCTCACAGTTACACGTTACGTCCAAAGACGCAAAGCCCGGCCAAAGAAATCATTTATTGTGATTAACACAGTAGGCAAATTATTGATTACAATGCCACACAAAAATGGGAATGTCATTGTAATTAGCTAATATTTTTGCTCTTGCAACTGTTGTTTTTTTTTTGTTTTTTTTTGGAGGGGGGCATTCTGAATATTAAAATTTAAAAACGATTAATAGTGTGATTTTTACACTGTTTCCATTTTTTTTAAAGATACCTTGTAAATGTAAAAGTTAATTTTTGTATTTCTTTTTTTTTTACTTTTACACTTTAAAATTACTATTGTATTTGTGGAAAAGAAACACTATAATTAATTCAACGTATTTGTTAGTAGTAGTAGATTATATAAGCTAAAATAGCTTGTTGAGGTGTGTCAGAAAGGTTTCAGGACTGCTGTCACAAAAGATACACAAATCCAATGCACTGCTACGGTCTTCCTGGCCAGGAACCGTCAGATGCTCAGGGCATTGTGAGCAGGGGCATTTTCAAGAGCCATGAGTTTTCCTGCCACAGTTCAGAACATGTTTGCAGGATCTCTTTGTTGACGTCCTGATTGATTACCCAGGCCACAATGAAGGGGAAAAGTCTGGGAAAACTTTGAATACTGTATATTTATTTTGAATACTGTGTGTGTGTATATATATATATATATATTGTGATACCAGTCATGGAACTTTTCCGCCACACATCTATCTTCTTCTTCTTCCCTTCCTTTCGGCTTGTCCCTTTAGGGGTCGCCACAGCGCGTCATCCTTTTCCATGTAAGCCTATCTCCTGCATCCTCCTCTCGAACACCAACTGCCCTCATGTCTTCCCTCACGACATCCATCAACCTTCTCTTTGGTCTTCCTCTAGCTCTCTTGCCTGGCAGCTCCATCCTCATCATCCTTCTACCAATATACTCACTATTTCTCCTCTGGACGTGTCCAAACCATCGACGTCTGCTCTCTCTAACTTTGTCTCCAAAACATCGAACCTCGGCTGTCCCTCTGATGAGCTCATTTCTAATTTTATCCAACCTGGTCACTCCGAGAGCGAACCTCAACATCTTCATTTCCGCCACCTCCAACTCTGCTTCCTGTTGTCTCTTCAGTGCCACTGTCTCTAATTCGTACATCATGGCTGGCCTCACCACTGTTTTGTAAACTTTGCCCTTCATCCGAGCAGAGACTCTTCTATTACATAACACACCTGACACCTTCCTCCACCTGTTCCAACCGGCTTGGACGCGTTTCTTCACTTCCTGACCACACTCACCATTGCGCTTGACGGTTGACCCCAAGTATTTAAAGTCCTCCACCCTTGCTATCTGTTCTCCCTGTAGTCTCACTCTTCCCCCACCTCCCCTCTCATTCATACACATATGTTCTGTCTTACTTCGGCTAATCTTCATTCCTCTCCTTTCCAGTGCAATGCCTCCATCTTTCTAACTGTTCCTCCACCTGCTCCCTGCTTTCACTGCAGATCACAATGTCATCTGCAAACATCATGGTGCATGGGGATTGCAGTCAATTAACCTACCACGCATGTTTTTGGGATGTGGGGAAACCGGAGTGCCTGGAGAAAACCCACGCAGGCACGGGTCCTCAAAACTGTGAGGAAGACGCTCCAACCAGTCGGCCCCCGTACATGTCCTGTATTATTCTAACATACTTCTCTGCCACTCCAGACTTCATGCAGTACCACAGTTCCTCTCTGGGTACTCTGTCATAGGCTTTCTCTTGATCGACAAAGACGCAATGCAGTTCCTTCTGACCTTCTCTGTCCTTTTCCATCAACATCCTCAAAGCAAATAATGCATCTGTGGTACTCTTTCTAGGCATGAAACCATGCTGTTGCTCGCAAATACTCACTTCTGTCCTGAGTCTAGCCTCCACTACTCTTTCCCATAACTTCATTGTGTGGCTCATCAACTTTATTCCTCTATAGTTCCCACTGCTCTGCACATCACCCTTGTTCTTAAAAATGGGCACCGGCACACTTTTCTTCCATTTCTCAGGCATCTTCTCACGCACTAGAATTCTATTGAACAAGCTGGTCAAGAACTCCACAGCCACCCCTCCTAGATGCTTCCATACCTCCACAGGAATGTCATCAGGACCAACTGCCTTTCCATTTTTCATTCTCTTTAATGCCTTTCTAACTTCCCCCTTATTAATCATTGCCACCACACTTGCCTTTTCAACTCTCCCTTCTCTCTCATTTTCCTCATTCGAAGTATTCTTTCCATCTATCTAGCATACCAGTGCTAGATACATACTAGCATACATCTCTATCCTTAATCACCCTAACCTGCTGCACATCCTTCCCATCTCTATCTCTCTGTCTGGCCAACCTGTATAGATCCTTTTCTCCTTCTTTAGTGTCCAACCTGGCATACATATGCCACTTGTTTGGCCTTTGCCACCTCTAACTTTGCACTATGTTGCATCTCAATGTATTCCTTTCGCCTCTCCTCACTCCTCTCAGTGTCCCAGTTCTTCTTAGCTAACATTTTTCCTTGTATGATTTACTGTACTGTGAGGTTCCACCACCAAGTTTCCTTCTCGCCTTTCCTGCCAGAAGATACACCAAGTACTCTGCTGCCTGCCTCTCTGATCACCTTGGCTGCAGTGGTCTAGTCTTCTGGAAGCTCATCCTGTCCACCGAGAGCCTGTCTCACCTCTTCCCGAAAAGCTGCACAACACTCGTCCTGTCTCAGCTTCCACCACATGGTTCTCTGCTCTGCCTTTCTCTTCCTAATCTTCCTCCCCACCACCAGTCATTTTACACACCACCAACCTATGCTGTCTAGCCACACTCTCCCCTACCACTACCTTACAGTCGGTAACCTCCTTCAGATTACATCGTCTGCACAAGATGCAATCCACCTGCATGCTTCTACCTCCGCTCTTGTAGGTCACCCTATGTTCCTGCCTCTTCTGGAACAAAGTGTTCACTACAGCCATTTGCATCCTTGTTGCAAAGTCTACCACCATCTTTCCCTCCAAGTTCCTTTCCTGGATGCCGTACTTACCCATCACTTCTTCATCACCCCTATTACCTTCACCAACATGTCCATTACAATCTGCACCAATTACGACTCTCTCTCTGTCTGGGATGCTCAGAACTACATCATCTAGCTCCTTCCAGAATTTCTCTTTCACCTCTAGGTCACATCCTACCTGTGGGGCATAGCCACTAATCACATTATGCATAACACCCTCAATTTCAAGTTTCAGCCTCATCACTCGATCTGATACTCTTTTCACCTCCAAGACATTCTTAGCCAACTCTTCTTTTAAAACAACCCCAACTCCATTTCTCTTCCCATCTACACCATGGTAAAATAATTTAAACCCTGCCCCTAAACTTCTAGCCTTACTGCCTTTCCATCTGGTCTCCTGGACACACAATATATCAACCTTTCTCCGAATCATCATGTCAACCAACTCCCGAGATTTTCCTGTCATAGTCCCAACATTCAAAGTCCCCACATTCAGTTCTAGGCTCTGTGCTTTCCTCTTCTCTTTCTGCCAAAGAACCCGCTTTCCATTTCTTCTTCTTCTTCGATTTCGACCAGTGGCGGACGTTGTTAGCCCGGGCCACGACCGATCCGGTATGGAATTCCTTGGATGAACGCTCATATTTGTTTGGCAAAGTTTTAAGCCGGATGTCCTTCCTGTCACAACCCTCTGCATTTATCCGGGCTTGGGACCGGCCTACAGTTTGCACTGGCTTGTGCCCCCCATAGGGCTGCATTTCCGCCCCACATCTATGGTCTTTGTAATTATCCAGTGTACACGTAGAACTACACCGAATCGTGTTTCTAATATTTTATTGCTCTCGTGTAACTAAATTAGTTAAGCGAAATCCAAGAAATACATCTCAGTATGAAACAATGCCATTTACATCAATGTAAAATACATCCACAATAATAAACATATTGTTAAATAATTACTTTGTGGACCTTCTCGAAAAAGCAGCTATTCTTAATACATCCTGCAGATCTATTGTAGGCTATTTAATATTGATTCCACAACAATCTGCTGCACACATGATGGCGAACTGGTCAAGTGTTTGTTATGAGAGCATTTATGAGGTCTGTCAGAAATGTTCCAGGACTAGCATCAGAAAACATATATTTCAAACCCAAATTATAAACTTAAAACTAGAGTTTTCCCCTTCAATGTAGTTCAAACAATCAACCAGCGCATCTACACAGAGGGTGCGAAGAGGCGAGATTTGTGGCAGGACAACTCGTGGCTGCTTACAGTTCGTGGCCAAGAACAACATCCCCGTGCTAGAGCAGCCTCCCTACTCGTCAGACCTGGCTCTTTGTGATTTTTTTTCCTCTTTCCCAAACTCAAGGGGGTCATGAGTGAAACCCGTTTCGCAGATGCAGATGACATCAAGATGGCCGTAACAACGGTACTGTGGAGGATCCCAAAACAATTCTTCCAGGAATGCATGAAGTCGTGGCAGAGAAGGCGGGGAAAGTGTGCTACCCTCCAGGGGGATTTCTTCGAAGGGAAAAACTTGTAGTTTTTAGTTTGTATTTGAAATATATCTTCTGTGACACCAGTCCTAAAACCTTTCTGACACACCTCGTATTTTGCACGAGGTACCCCATAGCTCTGGGACTAGTATGAGTACACTCATTGTTGTGTCCTAATTGCACTTGCAAAGATCCACTAAGGGCAACACAAATGTATTGCAATTGATGTGGTAATGTTTTTTATGGCATTCTTCCCTTATCCCTTCTGCTTAATTGGGCTTGTTTGTCACTCTAATCACAACAATTCCACTTGGGAGAGTCAGTCTGTGTGAATGCAAGCCCGTGCGTGTGTGTCTGCACGCCTCACCTTCACATCCCAGCAAGTTTGAAAAGTAACTTTTCTTCAGCAAATCTTTGCCTTAATCAATATTCCCCGAGCAATCACCTGTGAGAAAGGGATTGGTGCGCAGCGGGGGATCTCCTGCAGAGAGAAGGCGAGCGTGTCCACGAGAAAGCAATGCATTGAGCAGTGAAGGGTATAGTGTCGGAGTGCATGGGGAACTTGAAGGGAATACTGAGTGAAGGACAGTGGGTAAGCACGGTCAACCCAAAGCCACAGAACGAAGACGACGACCTAAAAATGTTCCTTACAGTGCCGAGGTTCAAACTAGAACCGCTCCAGTACACTTATACAGTATTCACTTTGTTTAATTAGAGTGAGTGAATGGCCGTGCATGTAACAAGATTAGGCCTCATCTTCTGAAACAAATTAAATGGAAGCCCAGGAGTAGTTGCTTTTTGCAGATTAGATTCTTCCATTTTAGGGAATAGAAGTGAACTGTTTTAAAATCCAATATATGCATACTGTATAGATAGCCGTACTGTATATTACTCGATTAAAGAGCCCGTTAGTGGTGCTTGGAAGCAATTAGTCACAAATTTCACTTCTATGCTGATGGAGTCCTAATGTCAACATTTTTATAGTATCTAAGAAAGTCATGCAAAATTGATTTTAGAGTTTTTTCATGGGTTTACCGCAGATACTTCAACTTTTCTCCTATTTCTCCAAACATGATGTTAGGTTTATTGTCCATCAGGGTTTATGTGAGTGTGAATGACTGTGTCTAAATGTGTCCTGCGATTGGCTAGCGACCAGTCTAGTCCATAGTGAACCCCACGTCTCGTTCAAAATCAGCTGGGATAGGCTCAAGCTCACCAATGGCCCTAATTGATTTTTCCTGGTTGAACAGTGTAAAATACATAGAGTATACAGTGGTGTCTTGAGATACAAGTTAAATTTGTTCCGTGACCACGCTCGTAACGCGAAACAAATTAGTTAGTGTGCTCACCTTGGCCACTGGAGGCAGTACAATATTGTACAATGATGCAGACACAAACAAAGAAGAATACTTCTTCTAAAGTACTATTACTGTGAATGACTCAGTTAGATGCTGTAATATTGGTCATTTTTTGTAGATGATAAACAATATATATGCCTGTGAGTATTGTTGTATTATCTGTCTTCCTGAACTGCAACTATCAATGCTCAGTTAGCGTCTTTTTTTTTTTTTTTTTTTTTTTTTTTAAAAGCCACAGGAACCTTTTCAAAGCTAAGCCATGTGGTTATTTGAAACAGTAAACATGTAATTGTTTAGTTTGACAGTAAACTTCCACTTGAAGCCAACAGCTTGAAGCCAGTGGCGGTTCTAGAAGGTTTTACCTTGAGATGAGTTTTCTTTCTGTCTGTTTTTTTTTGGTTTTTTTTTTTTCAGGGTTTCCAATTTCTCTACGATGAACTCTATGCATGAGTTTATCTACCTTTCAGAGTCAGCTCACCCGGCAAGTCATGTCACCTTTGATAAGTGGTGGAGGAAAAGCTGCTCAGTCACAGTGCAGCAGTGTGACTCATTCAGCCACATGTGGTCCAGCAGAACAAGATTTGACCTTTAGCTGCTTTAGTCAGTACTTTAAAAGCTTTATTTGGCCTTTATGAAGCATTATACCTTATTCTGCTGAATTCTTCCCCTGCCCTGATTGAGAGTTTGCATTTCCCTCATTCATTAGTGAATTCATTGATGGAGCGCAGTGAATTTGGAACGTACAGAGCTGTTTAATCAAGACGTCACACGTGTATCTCTCTGAACAAATGGTTACATCTCTGCTTTTGTGCATAAAAAGAGATATTCAGCACTTGGGTCATATGAGATTTCTTATCTCGGCGGAGTTAGTCAGATTTAATTTGGACACATACTGTATAATTACTAAAAGCAATTTTCTGTGTGGTTGAAATAACCTTTTCAAAGACATTGGGACCAGTCGTGTATGACTGTTTAGTGTCTGTGAGGTGGTTTTGCTCAAGAAAGTGTATTCCTCCCACTTTACAAAAACAAAAGATCAGATTAAATTAGAAGTCTGCAGTTCTTACGATGGCTTCAGCATCTCAAGCATTCTAAAGATTGAGAAGGTATCGGCTTATAAGAAGGACATTGCCCCCGTTCCACACACACTCACAGGTGCCCCACCCAACCCTGAAACCCCCCGCAGAGCGTAATCCTGCGCAGAGCCACTCTTAGCTCTACCCGCCTTCGATTCCTGTAAAAATCAATGAAATATTTTCCCACCAAAATGAGGAACAATGGATGAAATCCGCATGTCAAGGTCTCCCTAATTAGGGAGTTCACTCCAAAGGGCTCCTTTGCTCCACGGCTTGCAGAAGAAATTAGATGTGGCAGGAGAGGGATGGGCAGATTGATAGCGAGTGAAGGTCAGACACTTCCCACTTGTTGCCGTCGATTTGATATCAACTTCATAACTTGACCTTGAGTGACAAAACACATGCAGAATTTGCAGTCTTTGTCCCTGAAGTGCACTGATGTGAAACAAAACCGAAATAAAGAAAGGCCATATTGAATCATGGACAGGTCACTGAATGCCTTTGTCCTGTCCAAGTGAAGATGTTTAACTGGCTTTTACTCTGTGAAAATTGTATACACAGTCAGTGCGTGAAAATCATTTTTGTCACATTTTTGTGTTTGTTCAGGCAAAACTGTTTTACAGATACATGTTTTATTAAAACACAACTGGTTGCTCAAAACAATACTGATGGGCTTTCCTTGTCTCCATTGCAAAGTGAATGGGGAGGTGGAAGTGTTTATTTGAACCACAGTTCCAGAGGTTTCTCGTGGTTTTAAAAGTGGTTTTAGTTGTGTTTTTTTAATAGCACATGCAGAAGAAGAACAACATTTAAATACAGTGGTGCCTTGAGATACAAATTTCATTTGTTCCGTAACCACACTTGTAATTTAAAACCGTTCATCTGTTCCAGCCCCGCACCCCAAAAATTGTAACGTTTTTAGTATGAAAAATAGTTCTCTGTTATTGTACTGTAAAACACACAGAAATGCATTCACGGTCGCACTCGAGAATAGTGGGGGTCCACTGTAGTGCAACATTTGTAACTAAAAAAACATGTCCTGTCTTGTAACATGCAAGTTGAAAAAAAATGTTGAAGTTAAAAACTAGTTTGATATCAGGTCTTTGAAATGTATTTACAATTTTAAGTACAAAAATAGTGTGACAAAATAGATTTTAAGAATATTATTTTACATTTTTAAAAAAATTAAAAGTGCGACAACATTAAACATTAAAGAAAAAATGTATATAAATTTTAAATGTAAATTAAAATTTTTAAATGTGGGACTTTTTTTTCTTTTTTTTTACAGTTACGAAAATAAATAAAGTGACATGTCTTGTAAATAAAGTGACATGTGTGCTACCTTGCACCATTTTACTATTGCTCGGAACCTCTGGATGTGGGCGGGGTTTAATTTTGTATTCGCAGAATACGTGCTGGGCTATTAGAAAATGTCCAGGGGGCCGCCAATGGCCTCTGGGCCAAACTTTGGACATCACTGCGCTTCGACTTTTTAACTTCACAACAAGTGACTGGTACAAATTTAAATGTATTCTAATGTACTTAATTATACTGAGTAAGATCCCCCAAGGTAACGTCCAATTAAAAAATATACATATCGATTTAGCCCTTTTCAAACAAGAAAGTCCTGACTGAATTCCTGTTCTTTCGTTTTCATCCAACTATTGACAGCAGGAGCCAAGAAGCATTCCGTGATATTTTTGGCTTTCTTGCATGGAATAACCAACTGATGTATGCATGGTTGCTCCTGATACACATGAATGTGCCCGTTTATGAGCGTTTCCTTATGCCTGTGTTACATGCATTTGCGAGACGAGGGGGGTGACCTGTACCTCAAGAGGCTGCGTAGAGGACACACTAAGTGGCTCTCAGGGACGAGTCGATGGGTTGTTAAAGACAGTGGAGAGCGACGTGGCGGTTCAGAGAATTCGCTTCAGACAGATGCACGGCCTTGCTTTGTTTAATTGCTTTCGACAGACAGCCTTTTGAACGTTGTCTCTGTGTAGCCCTATTGCTGACAAGATCACAGCACCCGTTCACCTTCTGATGCCAAAGAACTAGACAGATTGGAGTGGCAACAAAGGAGCCATGGATGGGTGTATTTATTGCAAAAAAATAAATAAATAAAAAAAAAAAGAGTCAGTGCTGTCATTGATTTTTTTGGGGGGGATGCACCAATGACAGTTAATTTCTAGTTCTTGCTTTCTCTGTTCCATTCTCTTGCCGCAATGTTACAATTAACTGGAAAGCTTGTGAAAATGTTTTGTGAGTCTCAAATCAAATGTTTCCTTCCTTTGTTCCTGATTGTAGGTCTTTATTCTCTTCCCCGGCATGTCTCGTTGCCTGGAGCTCGAGTGTGTTTGTCACAAGACGAAGCCCTGAAAGTCAGTAGTAACAAGCGCACAGGGGGAGGGAGGAATCTCTGCAACCTAAACTTGAATAAGATCTGCATCTACATATTCCCTTTACTCCCCACTTGTAAGACATTATCCAAAGTGATGAAAGGAGAAGACGAATGCCAAATGATAACCAAGTCCCTTTCGGAAGTCTCCATTCCATTCCTAAGCCAGTTTTCCTTTCTACCGCCTTCTCTACTTACCATCTCCACCACTGCGGCCGCCCCCATAAGGCAACGAAATGCAGCTGCTGTCAGCCACCGAGGGCCTCCAGGCTGATCGCTCACTTTCTCGAGTGCGCGACGCTATAATGAGCCCCCGTCCTCCATCCGCAGGATTCCGCCTCTATCTCGATTGAAGGAGCCCCACTTGTGTATCGTAGGTGAGCGGATGCGTTCTAAACCAAAACCAAAACGTACTTCGTTGAAAACAGTTGAATCCATCTGATGAATTAACTTATATACACATCTGCACATATCACATTTAAAGTCCCTATAATGTGAAAATAAATGTCTTCTATATTTGACACGACACAGAGACTGTTGTTACTAACCCTACCAAATTTGAATGATTAAAATGTTTTTGTTTTTTTAAATAACCTAGTATATGAAATGAGGCGCTTCAAAAATGTGAAAAATCAAGCCGTTGTCTCAGCACTTGAACGCTGTGGGTGTATCCACTGAATGAACTGAAAACACACCGCTCAACTGTCAATCAAACACCACGACTACGACCTGGAAAATGCTACTTAATCAAGCATCTTTCTTACGCTTAAACAGCCCTCCATTGGCTGGAACATACAGTATCCTACTGGGTTGTGGCAGGGCTTTTCAACACTGCGACAACGAGCCACCCTAAGGCCTGTCATGTCGGTCTTACAGAATTTTTTTTTTACCTCGCTCTTTCGCCTTCCCTGCACGCACTCACTGTCGACAGCGAGGCGCTCTAAAGCATCCACAGCAGTACTTCATCCAGCATCCACTCCGTACTTCCTTGTAGGCTGCTCCGTTAGCACTTCCAAATATGGGCAAGCTTACACCAGGGTGCTGTCGTCCTTGCGCGTACATTTTGCGCTGAGCAAATGCGGTGTAAAAGGCCTTTAGTTTCACACCCCAAAAAAAAAAAAAAAAAAAAGTGAATGTGTGAATAACAATAAAATAATAAGATACTGAACTAACTGTGTGTTGGACAGTGCGTTGAGCTGAGCTTTCTTTTTAGTTCCCTTGTCAATTGGCTCTCCCCCTTGTGTTTTCTCTTTTCTTCTTTCAGCAACATGGCTGCCAGTGAGAGTCGAGCAATGAGGCGCACCTGGATGCTATCTTCTTAAGCACAGCGGGCGTACCGGGAAGTAACCGGATCATTCCGTTGTGTTCTGCCGTTTGCTGTACTGCATTCTGTATCACTCGCGTTTAGATCGCCTCCATGTTTTGTTTTTTTCTGTGTTAGCTAACTTACTGTAGAACCCCTCGTCGCTAGATTCTGTTTGCTTTGGCGTCTGCCTGGCTTCCCTTCCTGCTCCACTCTTCACTCGCAGTAGGTCAAGTCGTATTTTGTTTGTCTTCTCTTTCAGTCACGGTGACTTTTAGCTTCTCCACAGCAGTGTATTTTTCTTTTTTCCTTCCTTTTTGTCAGATTAGTTACATGCCAGTTTTCCAACTTGGCAGTAGCGCTTTTTGTTCGGATTACTCTTTCAGTTTGATTTCCTACTCCTCTGTCGCGCTTTTTCGTGCTTGCTACTTCATTCGAATAAAGTCTTTGTTGTGTATATGTCCGCTTTGCACACAACAGACATTATACTAGACATACTACTGTATATTCCATCAGTACCTATGAAACACGACGAGTTGACATTATGTCTGCAAGGCACGCTCAAAGAATGAGTAGTACTTTTAGTTTTACTTATTTTTTTGTAAATAATACATTGTTTAACTTCTTGATATATCTGTATTACAGTTTGTGAACGCCGCTTATTCTCTTGGGGGTTGTAGGGAAATGGAACCTATCCTAGCAGACTCAAGGCGAAAGGCGAACTACACCCTGATCCATTTTACATTATTTCCTGTCGGGAAAATAAAATCATTTGTATTTAGAACTTGGAAATCATTCAGCCTCACGGAATGGATTCTGTTTGAATTTGGAGGTTCTGCTCTAATTCACTGCTAGCCATTTTTTGAGCCTTTTGCCTGATCCTTCAAGACCCACGAAAGAGGAGACACTCTTCTTTGACCAGATTAAAAAAAATAGTTTGTTTCTAGCCTTTTCCGTTCTTTAGTAATCAGCAGTAGAACATGGGTTGGTTTTGCCAAAAACACTGGTTCCTTACCAACACTCTCATTTGTGTGACATTTCTACGCCTACCCGTTGAAACACATGCTTGACGAATATATACATCGTAAACGGTGGGATTCTACTTGATGAATATAAACACCCACTGCAGTAAATGAGTTAAAAGAGAAGCCTTTGGAAATCTCCCGCTGGTGTGGCGAGAGGTGCAAAAAAGTTGGAAATAATAATATTAATTAACACCAGTTGTTCAGAGGCAAAGCTTCAACTAAATGATGGTATGCTCGAGTTGACTGTGAACCAGAGGCTGCATGCAGCTGTGCTCGGTGAGAGCGCTAATGTTGATTTGAGACCTCTGAACTCCAGTCATTACTAACACCTGTCATTCAGCGGAGGCCTATTCTCAAGGGGGTAAGCTCTACGACAGCTGAAGGGTGAGTGAGACATGCCTAGCACCCTAACTCCAACTCTATATACTCAGTGGTCCCAACAATCATAACTCAATCGGTGACCTCTGACTTGGGACTCAAAGAACAGAAATAAGCCTTGCTGCAGTGTGGTCAAGAGAGAGGCCATCTTAACTAAGATATTTGAACCACAACGGTTACCTCTGCCGAGGAGGTTTTCTTGAAGAATTGTGCAAAAAAAAAAAAGGTAATCCACAAAGGTTCAATGCAAGGCAACTTGAGGCCTTCACTTCACCACCACCACAAAATTAGTCATTAGGTGATTTGTCCCAGCGAATCTGCAAAGAAATCTATTATGAAGAAAAGAAAGAAGAAAAAAAACTACTCAAATACATATATTGATGAATTACATGTTAAACTGTTGGTGCAGATCCAGATAAAGTTCAAATTCAGGCCTTTTCACCCGTTGTCGGATTTTCATGAATATATTTTTTTTTTCTCAATTTCATTATTGAAGATGTACAACATAGTGCTGATCCATATAAATAATAAGGATGTCTTGTGCTAAACTGTGTGCCGTCTAGTTTCAGAGTATATTCACACTCACGGTGAAAGCAAAACATTCCTTATTGGGTTCAGCTTTCTTTGGTGATTGACTGGTGTCACATTTCGTAGTTTGTCCGGTCCAACTGGCAGCCAGGATTAGTCTCGATTTCAACCCAGTCTCCAGATCAGGGATACAAGATGTTTAATGTCACAGGAAATAGGAACTAAAAGGTTTACAAGCCCGGTCCCACAGTCTGAAATTATAATGGCTACATTGTTCAGTGGAGCAGAGACTTGCTGTCCAAGGCAGTCAGGATGAAAACTTCCATTCCCGTGCAGACGTCGCTAATATACAGACTTCATTGATTGAGGCCAAAGTAAAGGTGCATAAATGTAACGTTTGTTTATATGTACATGGAACGTCATATTTCAATATGTCTATATTTGGCCAACACATTAGTGGATTAATCTATCATATTTTTAACAAATAAAGCCTTGGAGGAGCCTTACTGATAACATGAATTTTATTTTTGAAGCACTAAAGATTTAAGAACTGCACAGGTATTTTCTCATTGTTGCTCATATTGTTGTTAATAGCTTTTAGTCGTAACTGCCAGGCCTCAAACCGACCACCCAAGGCGAACTGTGCTGTAAACACAGTGTTGGAAAACAAACCTTCAGTTGCGTGTCTAATCATGCATTTGCGCAAACTTCTGCCTAATTCAGCCTGTGTGCTGCAGAACCTTCTACTGGTAAATAGATAAGCTGCGGCTTTGCTCGGTCAGGTCCTCCGAGAGTCCGACCGATGTCAATCTGCAACCCACTGACCGCGGCTCAGATAGCGGATTCTCCTCCATTTCAGACTAATTAACGCACGTGTCACACTGGAAGTGAGACTGGCAGTTTGTCTACATTCAAGGATGTTTATTTTTCTGTGTTTGTGATGCGACACTGAGCTTTACCTACTTTGCCTGTGTAGTGTGGCTACATACTTGCCAAGATGGTAAGAAGTCTTGCAAGAGTATTCTGTTTTTGCCCAAGCCGTATTTAGAAATAGTTGTTGACAAAGGCATCAGTTCTTCTCGTTTAAGTTCATATTGTGCTTTTGTTTAGCTGCCTGGTATTGACAAATATGTTGTCTGAAAAGTGACCTCTGAAGATCAAAATTGTTTTGATATTCAGTTTCTGGACAAAATACAAATTATTCATATCCGTGGCAGATTTTGAAGGCATCTTTGTGGAACATATTGTACTATTCTAAAGGATTCTGGTAACTCTATAATATTGTACTTTAGAAAAACATACAGACATAATTATATAGAATGTACAGAATGAAAACATTTTGCCACTTTTTTTTGCTTCTGTTCAGTGGATGTGCTGCTTCTTCTGGTGTGTGTGCCTTGGCCACCTGGGGGCAGTATAATACAGAAATACAGATATACAAGCGTCGTCTCCTCATTAAGACACGGTACTACCTGTAGTAGTTCTTGAAGATAAAGAATATATGCATGTGAGTACTGGTTTATTTTCTGTCTCCGTGTGTTGCTCAAGCGTTTATGTTCAAATATCTGTTGCTTAAAGTGTTATAACACCACGACACAGATGATGTTCGTTATCCCGTCTATGGCGTTTTGCATTGTTTGTTAGCATTAACCTCAACAGACTTTCGGCAAAGCTATGTGGTTGTCCAACCGGCTGCTTGTAGTGAAGTGAGTTGAGTTCACCACCACCATACATCGCTCATATCTCAACGTTTTACATGCAAGTCAAAGCAAAGAATCATGCGAACGACAGCTCGTATGTTAAAAAACGCGTAAGTCGGGTCGGTCTTATCGCAAGACACCACATTGTATACTTTTTGAAACATTTCTGTTTGGCGGTGTGCTGTGAGATTTTTCTAATGTAAAATATGTGCCTTGGCTCAATAAAGGTTGGGAAATACTGATCTAAGTCGTTTTAATCAATTAAATACTGGGAATCATAAATATTGGATATGAAAAAAAGGCCTCATGGTCGTTAGCACTTCTGCCTCACAGTCAGGAGACTCTCGGTTGAAAGATCTCTGAGTGGAGTTTACTTGTTGCCCAGTGCAATTCTCTGGGTACTCCGGTTTCCACACACATCCCAAAAATGCAGAGTCTCAATTATCTGAAAAGGCTCAAGTAATCCATACTACACAAGTTGTCAAAGTATAGACCGATAATTGAGGTGTCAATGAGGAGAAATCCTGCTAATGAAACTGCCACCTGATGGCAGCTGTATCAAATTACTTTGGACACCGAATCATCCAGCCCTAAAATAAAAGGATAGCGTTGTCAATTACGGTAATCCATAATACTGGAAATTTTATTCATGCATATAGCTGCTTTTGAGTCAGAGCAGACATATAATAATCATGCGTTCTTGTATTACTTAGGTCTATTTCAATCATATGCCACAGAGAAGAATTTCCAAGAAACAATTCCGTGTTGAGTATAATGATGCTTATATTACAGGTTGGAACAATTTCATGAAACAATGTCGGACTGAAGGCTAAGTAAATTGAAAGCAAATTGCGAATAAAGGAAAATAACAAGCCAAGCAAGAGAAAGAATGCGGGATACAGCAGAGGATATGAAGGGAAAATAAAGGCCCAGAGGGGATCAAGACTGGGACAAGAAGCAGCCAAAGAGAGGCTTCCTCTTTTTCTTGCTTGGGGAAATTCTGAAAATGTAACCAGCAAGCTTAAAACTTGGGCCATATAAACAAAAACCTTTTCAAAAATAAAATTTTTTCCTCGCACTTTGCTTTTTTATCACACTTTCCTAAACTTTGTCTTCATTGTACTGTAGATGGGTAAAACTGAGATTGTGCTACTTGAAATATGGGACAGGATTTTACGTTTTAAAAATGTACATAGTGTGGCATTTTCTTTGTTGTCTTTGTTTAGGTTGAAAAAAACAAAACAAGTGAAGATTGCATGCTGAGGGGGAAGTGAGAGAAAAGCTAAATAGATCGATATTCTGCTTTGGGGAATGTGTACGTTTGCAGAGTTCCGTCGGAGAGATTGTACAGCATAAGATAAATGAGCTGAGTAAATGTGCTCTTATTCGACAACAATCATGGACGGTTTGATGAGAACAGCAGGTACGTTATCATCGATCTGCGTGTGTGTTCTTGTGGGTGAGGATGACCAATACATTTTTTTAAGGATTTGTGCATATTTACATTTACATTTTATGGTTACCTTTAGGCAGCACAGGGTAGTGGTTAGTACGTCTACCCCACAGTCGAGCAGTCCCAGTTTAGCATCTCAGCCCCCCTCCCCCAAGTGGAAAATGTATTTATTTCATCGGTAATTATTTTTATTTTTATTTATTTTAGTTTTTGTTATTCAGAGTTTCATTTTAGAATACCATTGAGAGACATTATTTTTGTTCAACAAAAGTGCATCACCTTTTGTGATGAAAGAGAAAAAGCCTGTTTGCAAATGCAGAATATGAAAAGACCAGACTGGGTTACATTTATACTGTGCGTCGAAATGTGAGTTTTCTATTGTGTTGGATACATAAATTCAAAATACTGACGTGTGCTTTTGCTGTTTGCCTTAATTCTATGTATAGATCACAGGTGCCCTGAGAGACATCCGAGTTACGCAGGTACGCTGCGGGGGGCGCGACGGCTTCCAGTGTCGCGTCTCAAAGTTACGTTGGTGAATAAACATGAATAAACAACTTATTTCTAAATCCAGCACATCGTTTTGAAACAAAGTTATAATGGAAGGCAGTTTGTAAGCAGTAAGTTCCAGTTTCCGAAATATGTCTCCAAAGATTATTAAGCAGGCTCACACTAAGACTCTGGGCTAGTACGATTGCTAGGTCCTGTGTCTACAAGACCAACAATCTATCTTTCTGAGTGAACAGAGATCCTATCAACCTTATCTGTGGAGCTGCGGGTTGTCGAGCTCTGTAGATATGGCGTAAAGAAACTGCTTATCTCGTGGAAGACTGTGACTGTGTAATGAAAGAAGCTGACTCCCGAGTTGGTAGTGAGGAACATTTCGCTGACCAACCACATCATTCATACTGCAGGATTAAAACCCCCAAATGAATTGAACTTCATAAACAAAAAAAACAACTAAAAACAGCTGATGGAAAATTATTTTGCCTCAAAACGTAATCGTAGACGGGGGCTGGGGTTGCTGGTGAAGATGTATTCTTGCCCCAAACGTAATTGTCGATCAGGGTTGGAGGCATTTTGTGGAGAACAATATTTGTTCAGGGTGGCTGGAGATCAGTTTTATGGGGGCTGAGACAATAAATCTTCACCATAAACACACACTACCAAATATTGCCCTTAAAACGGGCCGAGCGACGCCATTGGGTTGAGTTCACTCCCACCATACGGCGCTCGTATCTCAAGTTTACGCTTGCAAGTCAAAGCAGAAGAAGAATCGTCCGAATGACAGTTTGTTTCTCGAAAAAGCCACAAGTGTGGTCACTCATATGACAAGGCACCACTTCACCTAGAATCAGAAGCATAACCATAGCAAGAAATATGCTGTGTAAATATGTCTAAAAGTCTTCATCGTTGGGGTATATTGATGAAAGAATGTCACAGACATGTTATCAAGACATCTGGAAACCATCTTGAATTGTGAAAGAAAATGCACAAATATGTCTTCTTTAATACGTTCCAAACATAAGTATGAGCCACATTAATAAAAGAGATTTAAAAAATGACTCTAATTGTTTACAAGAGTGTATCCAAACCTTTTAATTATTTCATTTTTTAGACAGCCAGAATAAAAGGGCCAAGCATTCATTCGTTTCCTTTGTTGGCATATTAACATTTCAAAAGTCACAACTGGTTTCTAAGAAAACATACCCGATTTTAGCATCAAGACATTGTTAGAACAGAAAATTCTCATGGCAAGAGTAAAACTATCCAAGTGTTTGCCAACAAAATAGCAGAGTGAAAATGAATAATAAATTAACTTGTAATAGTGCTGTGAAAAACAAGAGCGTAAAAAGGCGAACATGGCAATAATGGATGTTTTTAAAAATAAATAAATTGGTATTTAACTCGGGAGAGTGTAGCTTGTAGATGTTTATTTTCACTCGATCGTCAAGCTCGCCTGATGACAAGTTAACAGCCCGGGTACAGAATGCAAATCATCTCGGCTTTCTCATTTAGGTGCCGGGTGGAGCTCTCAAAGTGTCTTTCAAGCAGGTCTTGCCTCCATGCCGCAGCCTAAATGACGTATAATTGAAATTTCTGAAATGCTTTCATTGTCAAGCATTGTTGTTAGTTCCCAGCTCAGTGCCCATCACCCTGACAAGCTCCCAAAGACCTAAGTTTATTACCTCTGGCACTTCCGCAAATGAAACAAGACATTTTTTTTGGGGGGGGGGGGGGGCAAAATTACTAGGATGAAAAAGCCTCAATTAACCGTGTGAGTTTATTCACAAACACCACAAAAAATATATTACATACTCTACTTGAATATTCATGCAATTTAAAGCATTTCTTTGTCATTTGAATTAATGATAAATGCAGGAAATACAATAACACCTTGAGGGTGCTTTGTATGACAATAAAATAAAGAACTACTTAATTTACAATCTAGGATTATAATCCATCCATCCATCCATTTTCTGAGCCTCTCCTCCTCACTAGGGTCGCGGGCGTGCTGGAGCCTATCCCAGCTGTCATCGGGCGGGAGGCGGGGTACACCCTGAACTGGTTGCCAGCCAATCGCAGGGCACATACAAAACAAACAACCATTCACGGTCACAGTCATGCCTACGGGCAATTTAGAGTCTCCAATTAATGCATGTTTTTGGGATGTGGGAGGAAACCGGAGTGCCCGGAGAAAACCCACGCAGGCACGGGGAGAACATGCAAACTCCACACAGGCGGGGCCAGGGATTGAACCCGGGTCCTCAGAACTGTGAGGCTGACGCTCTAACCAGTCGGCCACCGTGCCGCCTAGGATTATAATGTCAGATGGTAAAAAAAAGTACATACACATTTTATACAGTATAGAATATCATTTAGGAACTCATCACAGTTCCATACAGACATTTGACTCGCCTGCAGCCAACAGCGACACTGGGAATCATTCCCCCGATGACACTTCCGCTTATTATTACCGTGGAGTTTTCAGCCGGATCGCCACAGCAAGTGCTGAGGACACAAAGTGATATTCTCCGAGGACAGCCAAGAGCAGGGCATTCTGGGTCTTGACTGCTCAGAATACAGTATTCCATTATTCTCCGGACAGTCACACTTGTGCCTTGACCACCAGCTGCACCGGGCACACCAATTCGTAATGTCACGGTTGAAGACATTATGGGCCAAAGTTGGGAAACTGTGCTATGCTGTGTATATCTGAAAGGTATTTCTGACAGTTTCAGTTTCTCAAGAGTTCACTAAAATCCACACCTTAAAATGAGCTTCATGATATAGTTTTCCCTAACCTAACAATGACACAAAGTACACTTGCACAATTAAATTAGCATTCTGTTTGGTAGATTCTATCATTTAATTCATTTGATTCATGCTTGATGGTTGTAATTTCCAGTGGTACAGAACCACGCGGCCTCATACGGAGAACTGTATATTAGTCATTTTTTACAGAGGATAAAGTAAAATATGCCTGTGAGTAGTTATTTTGTCTGTCGATGCTATTCGTTAGGCCGTAATCACAAAAGTCCATGAACGGGCGAATTTGCGAATGCCGAAACGTGAATACGCGGGGGTTTACTGGACATTTTTAGGAAAAATAAAGCACTGGTAAGGAGGGTGTTATTATTTCAGATTTTGTATTATTACAATGCAACAAATAACAAATAGTACAATGCATTTGAAAGCGCTAAATTGACCCTATTACAGTAGTACATCATTAAGAAAAATACAGCATTGGTTGGGAGTGGTGATTGTTTTGCTGCAGCTCCTCCGATCTGTGGTTTATATGCACCCAAAGAGTAGCCGTTAAAATGCAAGTATCTTCCTTTGCGACGAGTTTTCATGATGCCACACAATTTGACAGGAGCAAACAAAAGCGAGATAAAAGTTTTTTCACCCACTGAAAACAGTAATAATACTTCAAGGCGACATGATGTTCCTATATGCCCAGGCGTCCGCCGACCGAGGTGGACCCCAAGCATTGTGAGAACGCCACATGTAACCTTGTCGTCTTTCTCAGATTGATAAGGGAGAAAAACTGATTTGATCATTTTTCCGTCCGTGTGACTTCATCATCATCATCACTACATGACCGCAGTGTGTTTTGTACATCTCAATCATAATTGTCCATGTCGCCACAGGGGAGAAAGCACAGACATCACAACATTGTGTGACCTTGTCGAATTGTCTCACAGCACCATTCTTACCATTCATCATGCCCAAATAAAAGCAAGTGAAAAAAAAAATAAAAAATTGCAGGGAAGAAGATACTTCTTTCCCCCCCCCCCCAATTGAGAGTTGTATCTGTAAGAGAGATCCAAGATGAGAAGAAAAAAGGCCTTTGCAAAACCCTGATGTGTGCTAAAACTGAAAATAGGAGAGCTGGCACCATAGCGCAATGTTCTCACTGAAGTCAGCTTGTATACAATCATGTCATCGACTGAGAGGAACACACGCATCTCATTTGAATATCACACAAAAGAAGAGAGGCAACCCGACGTTTGGAGTCCATGATACGGTGTGTCTCGTCAACACCTGCTTTGTTCCTCCGACGAAGCGCCTCTAAGTGCACAGAAGAGTCCGCTTTATACACACTGAGGGCTCCCTCCATGATAATGTTTGTGCAGTGCTGTTAAACCTCCTCATTAAGGCGGCGAGGCAAACATGTTTTCTGGGAAACGTGAGAATGTCAGAATGTCTTCACTGTGAACTAAAGGTTGTAATCACCATTTTCTACACCGCTTATCCATTAGGGTTGTGGGACGTGAGATGGAGCCCATCCCAGCTGATTTTTGGCGAGAGGCGGGGTACATCCCATACTGGTCGCCACAATATTATTGAGACGTCGTAAAATAAACAAAACAGTTCGGACCTCCACCATGGCTATAGAATCAATTCAAACTTTTCGTATGTTCTCACACGTGTAATCTCAAGGTGTTTCATTTTTGAATGACGTAAAAGCACCAGGAGTATAATAATAATAATAATAATAATAATAATAAAGTAATACTAAAACTACATTCGAAAACAGAATTGAAATTTCAGACAATGATTTATGTCTCCTACTATTTTGGATTGTTGGTTTGATTTTAAGATGGAACGGCGCACAAGTGGTTAAGCACATCCGTCTCACCTTTCTGAGGTTGGGGTTTCGAATCCAGGCTCCTTTCTGTGTGGAGTTTGCGAGTTCTCTGGCTTGATCCCACATTCCGCAAACATGCCGCTTAGGTCTAGATCTAGGTCTTAGAGTCTAAATTGTCTTCTTGCCTTGCGTTCCTCGCTTTCGACCAAACCCGAAACATGACAAGATGTGCGTATTAAAGCTGTGAAAATGTTGATTAATGTTCTTATCAATTACAGTAAAACTGCTGAGATGATTCATTTGTTTTTATCTATTTTTGATCTGATGGCACCCGCATCGCTCTTCATAGTGAATAGAAAAATGCTCTACAAATACTCTAGCTGTCGTGAGATGGTCTGATATACAGTATGGTGCCTATTAAATGGTCATTTATATTTTATTAAACTCTAAGATGATTAGCAAGGCTCTCTACTTAATGAGTCAGTCGCCCTAATATTGTCAAAATTCTGTTCTGTAAAAAATTCAATTAAATGGGTGCCGAAAACAATAATGTTAGTAGCCCTTGAATTTGAAGGTGGTAATTGATAACTTTTTATGATTGAGCTTCAATCTTGAGAAGACAAAACAAAAATGAATTTTGCTGTTGTTGCTGTTGTTTTTGTTTTGTTTTTGCAAAAGCAAGAGCCCAAATCTGAGCCCATTGGAGTGTTGCATTTTCTTTAAGCCAAGTAACACAGCTCTCGATTTTTCTCATTCATTTTTATTTGTATTAGTTAAGACCCAAATGGGTGCGTGTTGCAGAAGTCTTTAATTTCCCGCAGCTTTCTAATCATAATTTCCAAAGTAATTACCAACTGAGCAGAGTCAAGAATTACATAGTCAGGGGCTTACTTACATTCTTTCTTCAGTAGTACCACTTGTTTAGAAACCAGAGTCTTCCAACACATGTCGCTAATGGACTGCAAATAGCTCAGATAAGAATAGGCAGTCTCACAGCAGAGCCAAGTGGAGTAACAAATAAAGAGCTCCGCAGTTAGCTGTTTGCAAAAGGAACATGCAAAATCCAAGGCTTTTGCACCGACAGATCTGTACTGAATGGAAGACGTCTGAATTGCACAGTCATGTTGAATGGTGATTGACGAGCTCGCAAAAAATTGAAAGTGAAGCATATTCTTACACATTTTCTAAATAAGCTCGAATAAAAGACTATTAAAAGATTTGTTTCAAGTTAAATAGGTGCCATTTGACACACACAAAAACAACGATATTTAGTTTGAAAAGCTTTGGCCATTAATCATACATCAAATAAACTTTTTTTTTTTCATTGTGAGACAGGGCTCTGTCAGCATACAAAGATGGAAAACAATAAAGATGTTATCCTCCATACGCTATCCTGACAGCTATTGAGCTGTCATTATACGATGATAAAGTCATTTCCATGCCTAACTTGAAAGCATATTATTACAAACGTGAACAACAGTGAAATGTCAATCAGTTTGGTTATTATTGCCTCAGATTCTTACTCCAAGGTTCATGATTGTCCCAGTTGATGTGTACTATTATGACATTATTACCTATGGGAACATTTCAATAGAACTTCAAATGCCGTGTCTGGGTCGCAATTGTCTTTAAACGCTCCTCATTATGTCTCCAAAAAAAAAAAAAAAAAAAAGTCAATATTTAAGTATGTTTTCATTGCTCTGAAGGCAAAGGGAAGATTTGGAACAAGGAAAGACACAACATCCTCAAAGCATAAATCGATTAATAGGTTTTTGATCGATATTTTTGTTCATCATGTAGAATTTGAACGATTTAACATCCGTGTAAATGAGGTTATGCTGTGTAGACGCTACAGTTGAAGCAATGAAGGCCTAATCGATTTTACTATTGTGTGAACACTCAGCAATATGAAAATACAAGCCAGTTTTAAACAGCCTTTTAAAGCCTGAATTTTTTTTTGCCTTGTTTGCGGGCGCTGATATGGAATTGCCGGGAAAAAGTCATCCTGAAAACAGTATTTTTGTGTAAAAGCGCAAACAATTATGCAAAACATTACTGGATTAGAAGGTAACGGCTTATTTTATGGATGTTCTGTTAAAAATCATATAATGTATACATATCAGGATGAAACAACAGGTGTGTCAAGTGTGACATTAAACAACTAAACAAATCTAGTTTTATCTGTCTATTTCTGAAAATGTGTCACTGAGCAAGCCACTCTGTACCGAATCGGTACTATATGACAGAATAACCGACCCCACACCAAGGTTCTCCGCCCATGACTTGTCAACTAGGCTGGATGAAGATCCAGAGACACTTTCAAGTGATGGTCGGAGCCCGGCCACCTGACTACACTGACTGAAGGCCAAAGGCAAGCAGAGCTGCGCTGAGTTTTGTTTCACACACAAATTAGCATTCATTTCTGATAACCGGCACACACTTGATTGCTTGGCAAACTTGTTGATGCGGTGAGGGTGTGGGGGCGGGATGGGTGGGAGGGGGTGATATTTATATATTACATTACATATTTACCACATCACTATTAGTCACATCACTCTAGTAAAAAGAGACAATTAATTCCATTTTTTAAAGTTGGGAAATCAAATGAAATGTAATTTAATTATCGTACTAACACCAAAAAGTTCATTTCAAATAACTTTCGAGGTAGCCATTTCCCAGAAAAGCAGTAGGCAGTGTAAGAACGGAAACACTGCAGACCACATATGCTTTACTTTTGTACAACGCGAGAGACCTTGAATCTGACGGTAAGAAAAAGCCACTCACTCACTAGAAGGGTTATTTGTTGGGACATTTTAGCAATGGCTTCAAGCCAAAGATTTATTATACTAGTGTGACTGTGTAGAATGAAATGGGACATCCTGTGAAGGACAGTCCCTTTTGACAACTACGTACATAGTTGCAGTAATTATGTCTTCTAAGTGGTCAATGATCCATTTCAATTCAATTCATAAATTCGCTCACTTTTGTGAGTCTGAGATTGGACCAAAAACACAGATTTTCAGGGGTGTTTATTACAGTCAGGCTGCAGGCATGGTGTTAAAAGCTATAGTTGAATTTAGCCAGGCCTCACCCTCCGCAATCTGCACTAAATAAAATATACCTCCCACCCAAAATGACTTCAATTTCCAGCGACACTAAGCCATAAAGAGAACAATAAAATGCTCCGGTAATTGGTGTATCACGGCCCTATTAATTGCTCGGATGATGCAAAACTATTGCCGGAGCTTGACTAGAATTTTTCAAGGATTCTCCCAGTGGGGTGATAGTCTGCTCCTCTCTCAGACCCACCTTGTGTTCATGCATTCAGTCAGTGAGCGGCGGTTTAATCCCCATCATTTGGTTGAGAGATGCATCAGTCAAGCCCTATCGTCGCCACCGCCACCGGAACGGATGGGGTGCTGTTTCCATGACGACCACATCAAAAGTGAAAGCAAAGCCCCCCCAACTTTTGCTTTTCCCCCCCCCCCCCCCACCATTACTTTTATCTTTTGTTTCTTCTTTTTTTCCTCCCTCTAGGAATATTGCGATATGCTAATCTAACAGTGGCACTGGATGAAGGGTGCAGTAGGGGGTGTTCGGCTCAAGAGGAGGAGGATAAAATTCTGCAAAGGCAGCTATGAGGAACAGCGATCTTGAGGGAAAGCTACTTTATACGGAAATCCAATTTAAAAGATTGGCTTATCCATTGAGGCTAAATCCATTGGTAATTATTGGTAAGTCAAAGGTGAAAGCATGCAAAACAACTCTCGCGCTCTCATTAAGCTGATTTGGTGCATCTACCACCATTCCCTGGTAGACTTAACACCATGCCTCGCCGCCTTTTTTAGCAAAACTGACACAGCTAGCATAGTGTACAACTGCAGTGGTAGCTTGACTTACAAGTGCCCCAATTTACAAGTTTATCGAGTTGCGAGCCGTCGCTCGGTCAAAGTTTTGCTGTGTTTTGAGTTAGCTTCCGAAACACCGTTGCTCGACAGAAATTATAGATGCACCAAAGGGGCCAAAAAAATTTCTTGTAAATTTGACTCACCACATAGAAGTGTTTTTTAAAAGTCTATCAAATTTTAATGAATAAAAAAAAAAGCCACCAGTTATGTAAATTAAGGTTCAGAAATCATGAAAAATAAGGCCCGCCCCTCGAGCAGCAGGAGCGTGTAGGTGTGATAGCCCTTCACCTGTCAATCCAATACTTTCACTCGTACGCTATGTGTTCAAATGTCTGTAGTCAGCTATTGGCTGAATAACATGTGCCGCTGTGGTTATGGTTTACAAACAGTTAACTTTCCTGTGCCTCTTTCATGTGGGGAAACCAGCTGCTCCTTAACTCGCTGGCTTGTGAGCTAACGGGCTAGCGAATGGAGTGAACAATTAATTTTCCCTCAAGCGTCTATGTTGTGGATCAAGGCGCGGCGTTGGTGCAAGGTTGTGGAGTATTGGACGGAGCCAACGTCAGTCGCCCGCCAAGTAGCGGCTAATAAGTACTAACCCTAGCTGCTAGTAGGAGAGCCTTCCAACTTGCCGTTGGTTCGGTGTGTGAGTTGTTCGTGGGTCACCACAACAGGTACACTTGCCCAAATAACACAAAACACTCACGGGAAGATGCATTTTCTAGGTTGTAGGCATAGCTTGATGGCAAACTGCATGATGTAGTTGTGCTAAAAAAAGCCAAGCTATTGCTAGGTAACTCGCAATTCTCGTGAATAGCCATAGAGGGCGCTCGTTAGTTATATAGTGGGGGAGGGTCGCATGCCAGAAAGTGTTTTGTGTTGTTATAGGTTATGTTTTCTCTTACTTCTACATTCTGCATTATTTATTCTAACCACACAACAATGAAAATAAGGGGAAAATAACTTCATTTGCGGGCTGGAACACATTAATTGCATTTCCATTCATTTCAATGTGAAACACTTCGATTTGCAAATGTTTTGGGTTGCAAACGGGAGTGACGGAATGAATTAAATTCAGAACTCAAGATTCCATTGTATATATATTTTTGGAATGTGGAAATGTGGAACGTGCATGTGCAAACTCCATACAGGAAGGCCAGATTCGGACCTCAAACCTCAGAACTCTGAGCCAAACGTGCTGACCACACGTCCACCCTGTTGCCTATATGCAGTGATTGTATTAAATGTATTATTGGAGACTTAATCAACCTCCAAAAATGTTTTAAAATGTTGATAGCCCCGCCTTTTCTAATCATTTCCGTAATGAATCAATCACGAAAACTAAAACATCAACCCTCCTGCTGGGTTTGTTGCAGCTTCTCGCTGGGGGTCGATGATTGGGAGTAGGAGGCGAAAAAAATAATTTGTCACACAAGAGTCCGGTAATGATTGACACTGTGGCATTTATCTATGGATTTGACTTAATGGAATAGCATTCTAGAAGTAACCTTCCTGAGCTCACATTTATTTTAGTGAGACACTATAATTTGTTAGACTGTACTGCAGATAGACATCTAACACATAGCTGTGTTTGTAGCTCACAAGTCATTTAACCTGACATTTTATTTCAGACAAGAAGCAATTTTTGGTTAATATGCTGCTAATAAGGCAACACCTTTTATTTATATGGTTATCAAATAACAGCACGTTACAGCAGGGGTAATGGCCTGTTGACATGATTTATCAACAGACACCATATATAGTATCTTTAATAACTGTTTTAAAGACATTTATTGAGGTACAATTTCACTTTTATGTGCAATTATTTTTCAAGTTCAGTTTCATTTAATATACTTATAGGAATAAAGCTTCTCTGATTTTTGATGAGCATGTAGGCTTTCTGTGCATTATTATTGCTAATAGTATTTTAATATTGGTCATGATGGTGGTACTTGGAGAGCTAAGTATTTTTTTAGGTGGTACTTGGTTAAAATGTTTGAGAACCACATTGCTAAACTAAAAAATGACCATTCTGCAACAGATGGAGAGGAACGATGCTGATTCTCATGTAGGTCAGTGTCTTCTGGCTCAGAATTGGATTCAGGCTCTGATGGCCCAAACATCTAGGGATGTGTACGCATGAGAAAGTTGCTAGATGAAGTAGCATGTATTTTTCAGGTCGTAGCAATTGCGGTATTTGATTGACAGCGAACTATTGAACGGGCCGTGGTTTCAGCGGACAGGCCCAATGTGTTTGGGAGCGGAGAAAATGGCTTGATTTTTCGTGATTTTAAATGTAAATGTTATAAGAATGAATCCATTGAACCCTGTCCCTCTCCCGATCAGAATTATCAATAATGGAAATGTAGACCAGCCACAAAGCCACAACACGCACTGTAACTACTCTCCCTTTAAGTGCAAGCTCACGCTTTTATATATGGCTGACCGGGAGCATGGATGGAATGGAGTTTTTGTGCGATGGGACGCACAGTGGGAACAAGGCTACGCTGATGAGGACTGATGCAGGGCTCAGCCGGTGGAAAAGCACAGTAACACAGCAGGAAGGCGACTTCCAGCAGGACTTTCACAATGAGTAGAAGCTTGCTACACAGTCTACGCCTGTGTTAGATTAACGCTATGAGCTGTATATCCTCCAAACCTTTCTCACATCTATTTTTCGGTTTTGCATGTTCCTATTGATATTGCATCAGCCATACAATGTATTAATTCTGGTATGATGTGCCTCATGTGCCATATTTTCTCAGGTATTACAATGTTTTATTCATGTGAAATTCCCCAAGATGCTGTTTTTTTTTTCACTGTCGTTCAGTGAAATCATGTGAACAGCCAGGTAAAAAGAAACAGAAAAAGCAGAGAGATTTGGAAACAGCGTTACAATTTCAGTACTGTCTAGCTTGTGTATATGGAACAAAAGGAACTTGTTTGCTGTTGTCAACAGTGCAGACTTGACATAACTCCATCATTTATCTATATTAAGGTGGGGCAGATGCAAGGGGGACAATTGATGCCAGCTCGGCTCAACCAAAATGTCATTACTGTTGCAGTTATTTAGTTTGCACTATCACCACCTCCATGGGTTTCATGCTTGTGACTTTGCTTGTATTTTGTTTATGCAGTAGCCGCTTGCTGGCCACACTCGACCTAAATTTGAATGATGTTATGGTGAGAATCCATATGTTGTCAAAAGAAATAAATAAACAATTATTTTTGTCTTGTATTGGTTAAGATAGAAAACTATATTTTGCAGGGTTTGAACTGTTCACTCAAACCAACCATTCAGGATCTGATCTAAATTGGTCCAGGTAAATGGCTGTGCATGTGTATGTACAGAAAAGGGTATTCTCTTGGTCCAAATGTAAGCTGAAACTTTTAACGATAGCTACAATCCTGGTCAGGATTTCCCAAACCTTGGACTGGGATTCAGTTAGGTCACAAAGCATGCCATAGTAAAATACAGAAAGCTATTTAATTGTCAATTAGGCACACCATGTCTTGGCAAAGAGCTGTTTGATTAATGACTTGTAGTCTTTATCATTACTTTTTTTGTTTTTGTTTATGTCAATCTTATCAGGAATCGGAATCGGAATCGTCTTTATTTGCCAAGTATGTCCAAAAAACACACAAGGAATTTGTCTCCGGTAGTTGGAGCCGCTCTAGTACGACAACAGACAGTCAATTGATAGAGAACACTTTTGAGACATAAAGAAATTGACAAAAAACAGTCACTGAGCAATAAAGGGTTGCTAGTTATCTGGTAATGCCGGTACATTTATTTATTTATTTTTTTGACAATTGGGCGCATATGATGAATTTGTGCAAGTAAAGTAAGCTTAAGAGTCAGTAGGGTTTGTTCGACTTTCTGGAACTATCCCCGTGTGGCTAAACTGATCGCAATCTTAGAAATCGGGGGAATATTATAAGAGATAAATAGAACTTAGCTATGATCAACAGCCAAAATCAATAGTGACTGTGAAAGTGGGGCATTAATGTGCAACTTGCCGGTCATGCATGTTCCAAAGGGAGTTTTAATGAGTTTGATCAATGCTGCTTGGGATGAATAGAAGGTGTATTGCAAACAATTGCATCCATGTGTTTTCTATTTCTATTTTAGAAGGGAAAAAAAGAAATTTTCTGGCGAATCCAGGGGGTCCAAAGGCTTACATGAGCTCTCAAAACCTGTCTGAAATATTTAAGTACATCACAAATACCAGCCTTGCTCAAAAAGCCTGTGTTCTCCCCACTTCCCAATTTAAATGTAAATTTCCTCTACCTTAAACAATGCCAAATGCACGTCTCGTGAGAGGGAACCCAAATCCTTGAATAAACAGTCACATTTCTCAGTGAAAAGCAAGCGTTTTTCTTTAGCACATTAACCATGTCAAGGTGAAAACACCATCTACCCATCCATTTTCGATAGTGCTTATGCTCAAGAGTGTCGAAAGTGACCTGTAGCCTACCCAAGCTGACTTTGGGCGAGAGTGTGGTACACTTTGGCCTGGCTGAAAGCCAATCACATTGTACAATCGTCGCTGTCAGGCGGAAACCTCATCTGTCCAACTATGGTAATTTTTAATTTTTTTCCACAAACCAATACTTTTGGTTATTAATCTATTTAAAGTGGTGAAAATAGCTTGAGAACAAATCTATTACGTCTCTTAAACGCTCAACTGTGTTGAAAATCTACGCCGATTCCCTCACTCTCCAGAAGCCGTGCGGCATTATGTCACTTTAATATTGAAAGTCTGGATGTTTTCTTGACAACAACGGGATTAAGTAAGCCTGTTTTGGTAAAAATGGATTACTGTAAGAGACTGGTCAGCCACACAGGTAAGTGCGTACAAATTCATTTCCGCCTATTTAACTGCTTTGTCATCTTATTATTGAATTTCTTACATCACTCATGGCTCTAAGACCTGTGAGAAAGAGTTTTGGACGATGATGTAACCACAGTTGTTTAGTTTTGTGTTTGTATTCAAGGCTTTTTACCGGTCGGGGCGTCAGCGTGTGCTACCATTTTAATCAATAACAGTGTAATACATTTGATTATAAAAAGTAGTCATTTTGGAGACGTAAGGATCTAAAGCGACAATATAGAAAGACAAGCATTCACATTCAGTCCGATGGACTAATTAGAACCTTCAATTAACCTAACATGTATAGTTTTGGAATGTAGGAGGAAGCTTGAGAATTTGCAAGGAGGAGCCGAGCCTGAGCTGAGATTCAAATCCAGGACCTCTCGAGTGTGATGCTAAAAACTATGGTACCAAAACACCAAAGTGTATATATTTTTGACACTCTAGTGGCTTTTTTTTCCTGGGTGCATAAAGTCACTGAAATACCATGTGTACTGTGTATGGATTCTCTACATATGAGACAACTGAAATAAAAGCGGTAAGGGTGTGTTGCTGGTTGCTGGTTTTAGAGGTTCTTCCGTAGCCACTCCCCCTCCAACCGACCCGTCCACCCACCACCGCAACCCCACCCCCCGCCCCCACCACCACCCCCCAGGGAGACCATTCCACCCTAATGATCACTTATTGATGGATTAAATTAACATTAATCAACAGAGACTCATTGCCATTTGCTAGCTGTTAATGATTAATGACCCAAATTAATGCCTATTTCTTTGTGTAATTACACCCTATTGGAGTCAGTTAAATATTTAGCGTTTACAATTGGCAACACAATTGGCTCAGACGAATTTGGCCGTGAGCGTCTATGTCGGAATAACAGGCAGCTACCCAAAACGATGCTTAACCTGCAAGATTACACAATGGAGTGTTTGAGGACTTTTCGTAAATAACACAAAGAAGAGATAATTTTGACACTTTGTGTGAGCTTCGAAAAACCCTCAAAACGGTAACATAAAGAAAAACAAACATGGGAATCACCAACTTCAATTTAGAACATTTTCTTTGAATATGTTAAGGACACTGATTCAACAAGGAAACATACAAGCGTTAAACACTTACTGGTATACACACTTCTAGGAAATGAAAATGACGTATAGTTTACATTCTGAAGGGCATGGCCCTTACTGTCCAAGTCTCCACTGTTCAAACACAGGTAAATAACACCAAGAATACATCTGATGGCAACCTATATCTCCGGTCACAACTCTCATTTCCTCCTTTCAATAGAGTAAGAGCATCTCAGGATCATCTCATCGACATTTGCCTTTTTCCTCATTGTTCTTTATGAAATGGACATGGCAAATGCAGCTCAGATAGAAGGCAGAGAAAATTGAAATTGCAGACCGAGGTATCAGAAACAGAATGGAAGAAGGGATTTAGCATAGCAGAAATTCACGTGACAAAAGCACAGACTTTTGTGATAGAGCTGCTGTTATAGAGGGATGCAATAGATGAGAAATCAGAGTAACCTTGCAAGGCGGCTGGAGGCGACGGGTTACAAAAAGTAATCTGGGAAAGCCATCACATTAAGTTTCAAACTCATACGATTGTGGACGATTTGACTAATCAGCTTCCTTTGAAGAGGGGTAGCAGCTAGCGATGATGGTTTCTATGTCGTGGAAACGAAGAGATTAGCGCTCATGCTGTCATAACAGCAGTTAATCAGACACAATATCCATTTTCTGTACCGCTTATCCTCACTCGGGTCGTGGGCGTGCTGGAGCCTATCACAGCTGACTCTGGGCGAAAGGCGGGGTATACCCTGAACTGGTCACCAACAAATCGCAGGGCACATACAAACAAACAACCATTCACACTCACATTCACAACGAAGGCAATTTAGAGTTTTCAATTAACCTACCATGCATGTTTCTGGGATGTGGGAGGAAACTGGAGTACCCGGAGAAAGCCCACGCAGGCATGGGGAGAACATGCAAACACCACAAAGGACAGTTTCAAAAAGAGAGGTTTAATATACGGGCAGAGGTCGGTACACAGGCAGGCAATCCAAAAAAGGCAATAGTATCCAAAACGTGAGGCAAAAAGGCAAGGTCGGTAATCGGAACAGGGTCTAGCCTTACTGTGAGTCGGTGACGTGGAAACAAGGACTGCTGGAACGCGACGACAAGGTACAACAAACTGGCTACTAGAAAGAATGAGACATGAGGTTAAATGCAAGGGGTAATTGGGGTCAACAAGGCACAGGTGGGTGAAGATGCTCTCAGGAGCAGGTGTGTACGAGACAGGGGGAAAACAACAACCGGAACACACACCCATGACACTCCAGCGTGTCCTGGGTCATCCCCCGGGCCTCCTCCCAGTGGGACGTGTCCGGAACACCTCACCAGGGAGGCGTCCAGGAGGCATTCTAACAAGATATCCGAGCCACCTCATCTGCCTCCTCTCTATGCGGAAGAGCACCAACTCGACTCTGAGCCCCTCCCGGGTGACCGAGCTTCTCAACCTATCTCTAAGAGAGAGCCCGGACACCCTGCGGAGGAAACTCATTTGGCCGCATGTATCTTCGATCTTGTTCTTTTGCTCACGACCCACAGCTTGTGACCATTGGTGAGGGTAGGAACGTAGATTGACCGGTAAATAGAGAGCTTTGCCTTGCGGCTCAGCTCCTTCTTCACCGCGACAGACCGATGCAGCGTCCGCATCACTGCAGACGTTGCACCAGTCCATCCTTCGATCTCACGCTCCATTCTGTCCTTGAACAAGACCCTAAGATACTTGAACTCCTCCACTTGGGGCAGGATCTCTTACACAGTTTTGCAATATTCAATGTCTTAAAATATTTATACAGGAGGTATTTCTTTTCACAGAACAGTGGTGCAAATGTGCCTTTTATATGGCATAGGCTTACTTTGCTCCTGAAACTTGGCATATTTTAGCCTTCACAAATGCATCAATGTCATTTAAGTGGTCAGTGCTTGCCCTCCAGTGAACAAAATTAGCAACAACAGTTAATTTTATTGAAAAATAGCAGTGAAGATGTTCCCAATCCCCACGGGCTGGATTGGATGCCCTGACGGGTCGGTTCTGGCCCGCAGGCCATACGTTTGACACTTATTGGTCTATGTCACGTCATGCATGATAACTGTTCAACCTACATGTTTAGTTTGGCTTTTCATGCTTAGTTCTCCAGAACACTTTCGTTCAACTCCAAATTGTTTGACTCTGGTGGTCCACTGTAATTTGTTCCAGGGTCATTGTCCCCATCTTAAACCCTTTCTTCTCACTAAGCAAAGCGAAAAGTATACAGTATATTAATCATGCACTCAACGCCATACTGGCAAGGAAAGAAAAGCATAGTTTTCTGCTTGAATTTTTAGCAGGCTATTTGTGTAAGCCTTTTTCTCAGTGGTTTTCTTGGGAATACATTTTCAAATCATTATCCTACACATTGCAGCTGAGAAAAACAGGACTCCAAATCACATGGTCTCAAAAACACACACGAGATGTCATTGTTCAACGCTTGAATACACTTATATATATACTTGTTGTATCCCTATTTGTTTATTCTTTCTTTTAGGAATGCAAGTAAATAACGAGTGTGATCTAAATCTAGAAATAATAATAGACTAAACATTATTTTGGTGCATTAATCATTAGAGAAACAAATAAAACAAAACATTACTAAACAAACTAGGTTGTCAGTGCTAATTTAGTACATTTGCATCTCAGGGAAGAACTACATTTCTTATTGGTGTATTGAGCTGAAAAAGTTTGGGAATCTCTTTTCGAGATTAATATAACATGGAGCACCTTCCCCCACAGGTGTAATGCATGCAAAGTGGCAAGCCCGTAATCCATATTCAAACCGTGTCCACAATTTTCAATTTGACTTGAGAACACTGAGAAGGAAGTAATAATATTCTGCCTCTTTCATCCTCAAACGTTTTCATTCATTGTGTTGACTACTTGAAACCACCTACTGGCCGGATGAATGGCAACATTTAAAGCCATCACAAGCCGACATTCCAACAAACCACTGCAATTTCAAGAAAAAGAAGCAAGAGCCACATCTTAAAAAACAAAAATGTTGTATTTTTTTGTGAAGCACTGTGTTGCATGTGTTTCTATGAAAGGTGCTATACATATAAAGTTTGATTTATTGGTGAATTAAAAAAAAATTGCATTGATAAAGTTGGGCACGGTGATATAGTGGTTAGCACATGTGTCTCACAGTTCGGAGGTTGGGGTTTGAATCCCAGCTCTGGCCTTCCTGTGTGGAGTTAACGGGTTCTCTTCATGCTTGCATGGGTTTTATTCAAGCTTTCTCCCAAATTCCCAAAACAGTTTAACTCAAGACTCTACGGGCTCTATTTTCGTGGCTCGAGAAGGTCCAGCGTTGCACTTTATTTGCTGCCAATCAAAGCGGCTTCTTTAATTCATTCCCTTTAAGTGATGCGCAATGACAGAGAGCGATCCGTGCGTGACTGGTACATTGTTGATTTAAAAGATAAAAATAGGCTAATAGTGATGATAATGATAAGCTGGCTAGACCCGTAGTTGGTAATTTCTTGGACTGGCGTACCCCCAGCGCATTTAAAAAGAGTCGTCTGCACTGTTCTGCGCATCACCACCTGTCCAATCGAAGCGGGTTATTTCTCCCCTTTAAAAGCAGCGCAAATAGTCTCGCATGGGGACGTCATACTGCACATGCGGAAGAGGACTCAGCAATTCGTGCATGACTGGAGCATTGAACGTCAGTGGTACTCCCTTATTAAATACAGAATGAGCTGGCGAAAAACCGCTGACGACTTAAATGTGTCCGTGTACCTCATTGATCAATATTTTTCATTTCCACCCCCGCCGATCCCTCAGCTGCATGTTGGCCATTACGTGGTATGGTTTTAAAAAAAAAATAATCATAATGATAACAATAATAATGCATTCAATAATTGATTTCTACAATGATTAAGAGGGTCGGCTGCCTACTGTTGAAAAAAATATTTCATCCACTGCACGTCTGCCCGCAGGTGTTAGATCCTACTTTTTTTGGGGGGGGGGGGAATTGCAAACGCCTCATTAGGGGTCAAGGTTAATCAATGTGATGTTCATTAAAAAAACCAAAAAAAAAGACAAATCTAAATATGATTTAACTCATCATATACAGTAAGTTAACAGCATTCTCCATTCAGTGGTTTCAGAGCAGTGATCTACGTGGCTCTCATGCATTGATTCTTCCTTGGCATTTTCTCAGCCTCAACCCTGTTTGCAGCAGTGCACATAGCTAACAAAAGAGGGTAGACGCGACACGCCAATCTCCACCCTGCGACTTCAAAGTCTGCTTTGAAGTCGGCCGGGAGACACCCACAGAAAATAGATCCTTTCTCGGTGCGCTTACAATCTACTTAGCAATTCAACAACCTCTTTAATTTCAGCCCTGGACAAGATGCACTATTGGGGGGAAATATTGGGATACCTGGTCATTGCACCTACAGGAAAGGGGAAAAAAAGAAGATATTGAGTTATAACAGCTTTTACTCTTTAGAGGTCACTGATGTTGGACTTACAGTATAAAAAAAGGCCCTCATGGCTCATACAATCCTATAGTGCTCATTCACATCAACTGCATCTGAGCATGCCTTTATGTACCGAATATGCATGATTTAGAAATGTGGGAGGAAGTCGGAATACCCGCAGAAAACCCCCACAACCATGGAGAGAACAAGCAAACTCCTCACAAGAAGGCTGGAGCTGACATTCGAACCCTGAACCTCAGAACTGTGGCGAAGAAGTGTTAACCACTCAGTCACAATGCTACCCTGCCCAAAATACAGTATATGAAGATAAACATTTGTAATGAAGGGGAAATTAAAGTAACAAGCCCTTTTGATGAATTAGTTAATGAAGAGGTTTGTCTCAAGTAGGGTTGCAAAGGAGCAGAAAATGTCTGGCAAATTTCTTCTGCCTTTTCACAAGATGTTTATTTTGTGGAATTTGGGGCATTTTCAAGTTGGGCACTTATCCTAATAAGAATGAAGTAAAAAAAAAAAAAAAAAAAAAAAAAAAAAAGTGAGTTAAAAATATGTAAAATATGAGTTTTGAATCTGAAAAAGTAATCATTCTCCCCAATAATATAATGACACTATTATAATGCATACACACTCTTCAAGATGTGTGCATGGGACTAAAGGAAAGACAGCCTTTGGTAAAAATGTATGAATAAAATAATTTTTTTTAAACAAATCGTTTTGTAGTTGCAGTCTTACCTGTATTTTTTTCAAAATTTCATCTTATTCGTGTGAATTTCCAAAAATGTTTCTGTGAATCTCCATCAATTCATTTAGTTTGTCTGTGTGTTTTGCAGTGATTCTGTTGTTTCACTTTAAATATATTTATTCGAGAAAAAAATAGGTAAAGGTTCTATTGTGTTTTTGTATTTTATAATTTTGTGTAGCAAGATGTAGAGGGAATTAATAAGGGCATATTTTTAGAATCAACATAAATTTAAAAAATCTTCACGTGTATAGAATTCATTTAGCTCATAGTTTTACATTACTGTTGGTAATAAATAAATGTAAGGAATAATAATAATAATATTCTGAAGAGATTGGGAGAAACAGCCAAAAAAGCCGGTTCTCTAAAAAGAGCCAGAATTACCATCACTATAAAGTCAGCTCACATTAGTAAGGATAAGCTGTAAAGAAATGGATGGATAAATGTTCACTATAACAAATAAGGTCTTAATACAATTCTTCATAGTTGCATTATGTGCCCTAAATTGGAGAATATTGTCATTGAGCCACAGCAGAGACATATTTATAATATTGGGTGTTCACACAAAGGCAAAATGGACTTTTTTTGGTCATATCTACTGTATATTGCCATTGAGTTGTGCACATGACCAAGCTTGATTTCCACTCCCATCTTCAGCCACGATGATATGGACTCCTTTAATTGCTCATTTGCATACAAAGAAGGTGTTTGCAACCCAAGTTATTAGGCATAATGAAAAGAAGATGAATAGAAGAGATGCAATTCCACCTTAATATGTGACTTTCATCCACAACAAGGAGAAAAGGACATTTGTTTATTTAGTCGCCGCGATTCTTAAATCCCTAACTGAATGAAACCAGCAGTGGCAACGATGGTATATTAAAAATAAAAGAAACAGATATTGACCTGTCAACAAAATTCACACGGGCGTTCTGTCTGAACACACCGACAGTATTTCTCAGAGAAGTCTACTCGGTCTCATGGGGCTTTTAAAATGCCTCTGGCTCAGTTGTTGTGTTTATTTCTTTTTGAACAACAGGTTAGTCAATCTGCTACATCCTGACACTGAAAAGAAAACTCTTTCAAACCTCACCATTGGGCCATTAAAACCAAATCCCACAGCGCTGGGTTCTGAACCATATTTGCCGTTGCTCTTTAAGATGTTTTGGGCACTGTGTTTGAAAGAAAGCATCACGGTAGCTCAGGTGTCTCCATGAGCAACAGCCCATGAGGACATCTGTCTCCCTTCGGTTCTAATTTTTTAACCCTCCTCATCCCTTCTCTCATTGTTAAAGCAAGAGGCAACTATCGATTACTTCGAAGTGTGCCCCATGCCTCGGAGTCAAATGCATTGTGTCATCCTCTATCTGCGTTCGCACACATCCCTATTTTACCTATTCCCCTTAAGGCAATACATCTCATGCGGAGAGGTTTGTGTCTACATAAGCACAATCATTATTGAGATTCTGTCTCCAACACAGTGTTAATGTTGACAAAAACAACCTGACAAAACATAAATCCAATAACCTCAAGGCACGGCTTGCACCAATATCAATACGACTCTGTAATGACATGCGGGGTAGGTGGATTAAAATTACAATTTGAATGTGTGACGTGAACCAACATTAAAAGAGATCCCCCTCACTGCACTACATAATGATAAGAGCGAAATGGGTTAACATGAGGAATGTACTACAGTGAACATCTGGAACAGAACGGCCCTGAGGTTGTAAAATAAAGTCACACAAAACGTTGTTATGTAAAACCGCTGTCGTGTCTGACAATCACGCAAGAATGCAGCGTACATTATGAGCACAGGACGAGCTCTGCATGTTTTGTTTTGTCTTGTCTTTTTGGTGATGCTAATTCCAACAGAATTCCCATCCTCTACAGCGCAAGTGTGAAACTGGTGCCCCGGGGGCCAGATCCGGCCCGCCACATCATTTTATGTGGCCTGCAAAAGCAAATCAAAATAGCTCATTGTGTTCTGGTGCAATACCATTTAGATATTTGCAAGCATTTTTTTGTTACCAATCCCCCTTTGAAAATGTTTTTATAGGCTTCTGATTTAAAAACTGGTTATTCTTTAATGTGTTCCATATACTGTGTGTAATTACAGTATATGAGGTAATATTTCATTTATATGGGTTCTGTTGGAAAATTTCTGTCAGAAAAAGGTTTGCCAAAACAGGGTTCACAGTCGCAGTCACAGTTCACGCCCTCCGAGGGAAGTCATAACTACGATGTGGCCGTGTCACCATGCCATGGCAAGGTGTATTCCACAATGCAAGTTTTCACTCTGGCAACATCGGCATCACACATGCTGTCAAAAGTCAGGGCTAGTCAGGGTAAAACTATTATTATTCCCTGCAAAAGTATTTTTGGGTGTCTTGAACTGATTAATTTGAGTTAGATTATTTCCTATGGGAATTACTGCTTTGGTTTTCGTACGATTTGGTTTTTATTCAGACTTTCTGAAACGGATTAATCAGGAAAGGTTTAGTGGAAAAAAAAAGTCAAGAAAAAGAAAATGAAGAGGTGTTGATTTGGTAAGGCCTGATTAACAGAGAATCATTCCTCCCACATGCTGCCAACTGTGGGCTTTATATTGAATATAACTATACTTTCTCAGGAATCTATGAATATACCTGTGCAATCTTGGGAAGAATAGGACTTTTACAGAATTTTTAAATTTAAAACTGAAAAAACAGTCTGTGTTTATGCAAGCGAAAAGCAAATTTAAAAAAAATGACAAGTTAATGTTTTCATGATGGCTAATACATGAATTAAATAGAGTTTGAAAATAATTTCTTTTCAACTGATAATATTCTGAGTATATTTATATTCAACTCAGTCCTTGTGTTTGATATTTGACCTTGGTCCCAAATTCACATAAGCAGGCCAGATGGGGACTGGTCGGTCTAAGATAGCGTTTAAGTGTGTAAGTAAAATAAGCCATTTGGCCTTGACTAAAGTCCCAAAAGATGATAAACCTCCAGAGAAAGACAAAGGATGCACTCACCGTATGCGCTCAAATTAATGAGTTACCCTGAATGGTTGCCACTGCACTTCTGTGAGTGTCTTTTTTTTAAATTTCTCCTGACCCTCCTTGCCGAGCGGAATAACAAACAGAGAAATTTGCATTCACAGACTCTCACCCAGTCATGAGTACACCTTAGAATACGACAAAGGACAGATTCAAACACTTGATGTACACATCATCGAGGATGGAGTAGAAGAGAACAAGCTAGCATACCCAATATACGTTTGTGTTCATCCTTTATTTATCAACAGAGCAAGTGTTTGCCGTGATTTCAGTTGTCATAGTATTATTGATACGGCAAATATTTTGATAGCTTTATCTCTTCCTCCCTGAATGCCTTACACAAAGAATCAATAGTGTAGATGCACACTAGTTTTGCATCCATTTGACATTTTTCCAGTACCCAAAGGAAACCTCGGAGAGCCGCCACCTTGACTATCCAAATGTAAACACAGAGGCACTTAATGTCAGAGCCCAAGCCTCCACAACACTTGTCACCTTTCTTTTCTACTAAGCAATCAGTCTGCTCGGCGATGATATAGCAGCCTTTTGAAAATAACCCGGGTGTCACATCTTTTCTGGACTGTTTTAGCTCATATTTTGGATCTGTCATGAATAAATAATACGGGGCTTTTATGACAGTGACAGCACAGAGTCAAGCCGGAGTCGAGGGGAGAATGGAAAGGGTGTATGCATGTGTGTGTTAAGGGTGACGTGTGTGTGCGTGCGTGTGTGTGTCTGCAGCGCTTCGATGGATGCAGCTAGACTGGATGTATTATTGATGTGCTGTTAGCACTCCCAGGGAGTTGCAGTCTCATCACAGTTTGCCAGGGGATTAAGAGACTCAAAAAAAGCAAACCAGGGAAATGGCGGAAAGGCACGGAGCGCATCCCTCATCCAAATCCTGCTTCATTTTCCCCACTGAAGTAAGCTTTTATTTAATGGAAATATACACATCAAAAAAGACATCAATACAGGATGGCCAAAGTAGAATTATTAAATGCTTTGTTACTGTGCTGCAGTGTAAAAGTGAAGTATATTTGTAATGACATTCCACATGATTACACAGTTGGCATGATTGCAAGGTGGCCCACCATTACTGCTTGAAGGAGTCTGTCTTTCCTGTTGATTGACTTTCCTGTCCTTCCTCATACACAGTAACCACGATTGATTTGTGGTTCTTCAATCATACAAAGAACACCATATGATGGCATTACACAGCCATATAATCTCCATAATCTTTCCAACTTTCATCATTTGTCCTCTGTAAAAACACTACATTGACTTTTGCCTTGCTTGACTTGAATATGCATCCCAAGACATTCCATTTGTCTGTATATATTACTTTTAAAAAAAAATTTTTTTTTAGAAAATACACTGACAAGTTTGCCAACATTTACAACAAGCATACTCTTTCCACTGCCAAGTCTGAAACATCCTCAATAAACAAAAAACAAAACAAAAAACGCTAACACTGGCCTACTTGAGTGCTAAAGCACATGACCAAGCTTTTTGTTTCAACCTTTTTTTTTTTTTTTTTTTTTACCAATTTGCTGGATCTGGTAGGTCCCTGCTAAATTTGGCCTTACACTCATACTAACGAGGGGGCAGGTGTGCTGGAGCCTATCCCAGCTGACTCTGCGCGACAGACGAGCTACACCCAGCCAATCGCAGGGCACATATCGGAAAACAACCATTCACACCTAAGGACAATTTAGGTTCAATGAAGCTAATATACTGATACCTAATATATTGTAAATGCTTCTGAAATGTGGGAGGACACCGGAATATCTGGGGGGAAACCCACTCAAGCAAAAATGCAAACTTCTCACAGAAAGGAGCTTGGATTCAAACCCCCAACCTCGGAACAGAGAGGCGGATGTGCTAACCGCTCTATACCGCGCCACCTACAGTAACATATATTATAACTAGGGATAGGAATTGATCAGAATTTCCCATTCCTATGTCAATACTACTTATCAATCCAATTCCGTTTCGATTCTCATTGGGTGAGGTAATGAAACAATACCAATGATACTGAATATTGTTAGAAAAATATACAGTAGTATTTCTTTGCACTTATAAAATTAATCCTGCCTGCTGCCAGGTCAGGATGGCAATTGAGTATCTGTTCAGCATTGCCTTACGTAGATAAATAAAGGTTGCAAAAGAAAAAAAAGAAAAAGAAATCCATGTTAATTATATCATATCATTGATGTCATTATTATATAATCTAGACTTTACAGCGATCTGATCGGCTTCATCGGCCAATAATTAGCATTTTATGCAGCTCAACTGATCATCTTAGATGTCATAATCCAATCAATGACATCATTGATAGCTCCGCAAAGACATTTACTCCGCGGCACCATCGTGTATGTTTGAATTCAAAATTTTGTTTATTTTTAGCCTTGACACGTGTCTGGTGACATAGTACTGTACCTGACAGCCAATAAAGTTTGTTTTTTAAAAATCTTGTCAGTGAAAAACAATGTCGGCAGTGTGGGACTTTTTGGCGGGGTCCGAGACAGACAACACGAAAATCATTTGCAATCTGTGCAAAACTGAAGTACCTCGTGGGGGAACGTCATCTAAATGCTTTAATACAACAAATTTGATCAGGCACCTGACGAACGTACACAAGGAGGAGTATGCCACGTTCAAGCAACGCAGAAAGAAAAAGCTAACAACCAAACGGACGCTAACGCAAACAACGCTGGACAACACCCGTCCATATAGCCGGGACAGTGAGAAAGTTAGAGTTGGCATGTCATTAACAGTATTTGTTCATTTAAAGTAATTTAATTACAATAAAGTAATTTCATTCCAGTAAGTTTGCACCCATTATTTGTCTCAAGTAATGTTGGTTTGACCTGATTGAACGCTAAATTTGTCAGTGGCCAATCCTTGAATGCACCCTAGAGGTCACTGATGTTATACCCTTTGTCTTAAATGCCAGAGAATACTTTAGAAGATACGCAGTATACAAGACACACGTCCATCCATCCATTTTCTGAGCCGCTTCTCCTCACTCGAGTCGCGGGCCAAGACACACGTGTATATATAGTAAATGAATAAGTCATTTAAAATGACACATTGCTCCATCTTGTGATCAGATCGGTGATCGGCTATGTTTTTTTTTAACTCACTGATCGGTGATCGGCCCCAAAAATCCTGATCGTGTAAACCCTAATATAATCATACAAAAGATGTTTCTCCCTCCGACAAAATGATCCATCCATTTTCTGAGCCGCTTCTCCTCACTAGGGTCGCGGGCGTGCTGGAGCCTATCCCAGCTGTCATCGAGCAGGAGGGGGGGTACACCCTGAACTGGTTGCCAGCCAATCGCAGGGCACATACAAACAAACAACCAGTCGCACTCACAGTCACACCTACGGGTAATTTAGAGTCTCCAATTAATGCATGTTTTTGGGATGTGGGAGGAAACCGGAGTGCCCGGAGAAAACCCACGCAGACACGGGGAGAACATGCAAACTCCACACAGGCGGGACCGGGGATTGAACCCGTGTCCTCAGAACTGTGAGGCTGACGCTCTAACCAGTCAGCCACCGTGCCGCTCCCAACAAAATTAAAGCTTTCCAAATGTTGCAAGTAGCCAAGGTATTTTCAAGTGGAATATAGCCAAACTTTTGCGTACTTCAACCTGGACAGCATGTTGGAAAAGATGAGAACCCAAATACACTTCTTGCGTGCGACATCACTCATTTGCAACCTAAGAGAAACCAATAAGTGGAGCCGCCAGGCAAGCAAATAAACAATTCCTTGGAATCTAATTACTGGGAACCAGTTCTCAATAACAGCCTGTTTTTTTTTTTTTAATTATTTTCTCAAATTGTAACATTAAGATCTTTTATTAAAATCATTTGGATTTTTACTATTTATATTTAAAAGTTATATTTACATGATATGTTTATGTTAATGCAATAAAATAAATACCTAACTAATAAGCAAAAAATAACCTCTTGCCTTGTGATTTGTCTTTGGTAGAGATAATTAACGCCTTCAGAGCAGATCGGGATAAGCACCCTGGTGGTGACCTTGAGGCGGGATTTGATCATAAGTGGCTACAAATACGAATCCAATACTTCTAAAGGCTTCACATTCTTCCCTTGGTATTAAGTGGTATTAAGCACTAAGCATCTGTTCTTCATTGTCTTCATCTTCTCCGGACGGATGCGAACACACAAATGGGCAAAAACAGGCTTTCTGTACGGAGGTGTGTTTGAAAATAAAGATCAGAGGTGTCTCAGCACAGCGGGAGAAATACGTTCAGCGCTGGGGCACCTTCAGAGGCGTTGACGAAAAAAGGTAGCACTAAGCCTCCTACCATGCATGACCCAAGCGAGCTGGGAAAATTTAAAAAAAAATTGATGGTGGGATTGAGTCCCGCGAATCCAGCCTGAACCCACATTAAAGACTGATGAAGCCAGGACGCACCAGCCTTGAAGATCAAACAGAGCGAAGATGCAAGCTGTGAACTCAAAAGGTTTTTTTTTTGTTGCCATGCTTGTGTTTAAATATTGACTTCCCCGCTGTTCTAAGTCGGTTCTGTCAACTCAGCAAAAGGAAAACACTTGCGTTCTTGTTTTTAAACCTAATTTGCTTAATCGGACCAGGTTTGATTAGGCTGCAGGGATTCTACAAACAGTGGTAATCTATTTGGCAAATGCAATAATTTTTGCACATAATGGAGGTATTCGGTGCTCACGCTCAGAAAGAAAGTACATGTACGTGTGTACAGTAGCATTTGGAATACCCATGCTGCCCCAGTTATATCTTGAGAATATCATACCTTTGACAGGTCTTAACATTGAGACCTGTGATGGACGGCCACGGGTCCCTGACTACTGCTGCACCGTTTCACTAATGCTGCCGACAAAATTTGTGGGACACATCCAAAGCAATAAAATTATTGCTTTTCCACCATCTTCCTACAAATGAACTATTGTATGTTGAAATACGTTTAGGAGCTTCAATTAGACAAAAGTAGTGCTTTGACGCCATCTTGGTGCCAAGGAATTATGTTGAAGTGAGTTGAGGAGCATTATTTAAAATTAGTGCTTTGCTGCCATCTTGTTGCAGCTCAGGGCCAAGGAACTACTGTATGTTGAAGTGAGTTGAGGAGATTCATTCAGACAGATTTATCGCCCTCTTGTGGCATCTTGGTGGCAAAGGATTACGTTGAAGTGAGTTTGGAACTTCATTTAGACAAAAGAAGTGTTTTTCTGCTATCTTGTGGCATCTTGGTATCAAGGAACTTATAGACAAATGTATTACCTTGCTGCCATCTTGGTGCCAAGTAATTAAGTTGAACTGAGTTGAGAAGCTTCATTTAGACAAAAGTAGCTATTTGATGTTTCTTCCTTCAAGGGGGTTTGTCCTTGTCTCTGTCGCCTAGCACTTGCTCGTGTGGGGTTAAGTTGGTCTCTTAATGTGTGAGGAGCAAGGTTGACAACCTCCATATGTAAAGCTCTCAGGCAACCTCTTGTAAATTAGTGCGATATAAATAAAATCGAATTGAAAATTCAATTCAATTAAATAAGAACAACAACTACGGCCCCTGATCTGCAATGAAGTAATGTTGACAATTGTATCATTTATTGATTGATTATGTGAACCACCACATTATCAACAATACCTTTGCAATAAATTTAACTGTACAATCCATGATAGTAAAGTGCTTAAAATTAATATTTCTTGGAGAAGGTAGTAAAAAAAATAAATAAATAATAATGTCACAGCCTGACACACCAAAGACACCTTAACTCTTCTGCCTGACAGGTAACATGAGTTTCCTCACAGTTGGGCGTCTTAGAAGCCCACATCCTTGGTCACTGTAATCCTAATATAATGTTCCGTGTGCCATTAAAGCCTGTTGCACTATAAAGTAAATCATATTAACCAGTAAAGGCTTTTAGACACGTGACATCTTTCACAGCGAGTGTGCACAGTATGTGGTCAGCCCGTGTGTCATTTCCCATGAAAAAAGAATGTGGCGTGATAGCCAGGTAGATGTTAAGTCAGGAAATGAAGCGCCGCACTAAAGTAGCTTGCAACTTTGGACACCTAAATACTGAAATAAAGGGGATTAAATCAAAAGGAAAAGTAGTATGTGATCAAATAATTTAAAAAACACTGTGCAAAATGTAAATACGCAGTGGTTAAATGTCCCATATTTTGGCTATTTCGCCCTCCATAGAGTGACTCTCTAACATGGACTTAGTGTAAAAGTGTCAATTTCATTTTTTTTTTAAAACACCTTGGTTTTGTCATACGAGTGTCCAGAAAAGGCCCCTCTGACACCTACTGCTGTTTGACCCAGTTTTGGATCCACTTTGTCCATATTTGGCTAAGACCGCCACCCTTTCCTCTGATTGGTTGTCTCTGTGTAGAACACCCACTTGTGAGAGCAAACATGTGACAGGGGTGGCTGGGGAGCGGAAAGGGAAGGGAGAGATCTTCGTTAGTGACGTAGTGCCTCTCGGCAGAAAAACATATTGGAACGCAGGAATCCGTGGACGATTTTCACGTTTGCTGAGGCACCAGACATTTATTACATCTCAAATACTAGAAAAAGTTGGTAAAGTTTGGTAAAATAAGTCACTGATGGTGTAGTGGTACACTCGCTTGACTTTGGTGCGGGCAGCGTGGGTTCAGTTCCCACTCCGTGACGGTGTGAATGTGAAGTGTGAATGGTTATCCGTGTCTGTATGTGCCATGCGACTGACTGGCGACCAGTTCAGGGCGTAGGCCGCCTTTCGCCGGAAGTCCGCTGGGATAGGCTCCAGCGCCCTGCGACCCTAACCAGGATAAGTGGTGTTGAAGATGGATGGTTTGGTAAAATACAGTACCTTTAATCAATTTATCTGACGAAAGTCATAAATGACTAGAGACCAACTGGCATCATTAAGTGCTTTAATGTGGACTCTTTTGATTTCAGCAAGCTCTAAATGTTATATCATTTGGAAAAAGAATGAGGAATTGCTAATTGAATTCACCTTTTTCCTATCCAAATCTCATTTTTTTCCGTTTTTAAATGTCAACGAGAACATTTGAAAATTCATAAATAGCAATAATAATGACATTTTCCATCCACCCATTTTCAAAACCGCTTATCCTGGTTAGGGTTGCGGGGCGCTGGAGCCTCGCACAGCTGACTTCGGGCAAAAGGTGGACAACACCCATAACTGATCGTTAGTCAGTCACAGGGTACATATAGACACGGACAAGCATTTGCACTCACATTCACTGAGTGGGAACTGATCCCACGCTGCCCGCACCAAAGTCAGGCGAGTGTACCACTACACCATCATTGACTTTAATTACGTTTTAGCATTAAAAATATAATTTCAATTAAAGAGCTTCAACATAAGCAAAACATATTTTGGTAATTACCAATGCTGTTAATTTAAGGCAGCTGTGGAATAAACCTTATACCTGTACATTGTGATGGCCTAAGACAAAGTGTGGTACGTGTAGAATTGTACAGTGAAGGGAGTTCATCACATCTTTTCTTCAACTACAGTTAGCAGTTTGAGTGTTTGGTTCCCAACCGACCAGCAAAAAGGATTTGGGATATATCAGCTTGTCTACTTCCAGATTCGTAGTGGTACAAAACAAAAAGGTAAAAGAAGCATGCCAAGTTAGGTTGATGCACACAGCAAATTAGCAGTGGCACAAAACGGATGCACATTTTTGTAGGGTGACAAATCCACTTTTAACACACATCAGACCTAAGGAACATTTTATAGGATAATCTTATGAAACAGAAGATAGTCCTGCGTTTGACGTGCTGGGTCGGAAAGGCACAAAATCGGGACAAAAACAGCCTGATTGGCTTTATGTGTGTACCAAGGTTTCATTAGAGGCATTTTTTTTCCACCTGAAAATTTTAGTTGAATTCTAAATTGACTTGTGATTCCATCGTAGATTAATTTGCATTTGTCATGTTTTCACATTCAAAATTCTGCATTTAAACTGGCAAAAAGCGTGTGGAAAGCAAACGTTTCGAACTCGTAATGACTTTGTACATGGATTATGTGCCGCCGAACATAAAAATGTGATCACACTTTAAATCACAGCGATTGGCTGGCGACCAGCCCATGGTGTACTCCTGCCTCTTGCCCAATGTCAGCTGGGATAGCCTCTCGCTCACCTACGTTACTAATAGACAATCGCTATTAAAAAAAATTGGATGGATGAATTTTACATCAGAATATAGGCCTAAAACCAGAGTTTTAACAGTTCACGCTGCTCACAGTTAGGCCTCCGAAGCAAAACAAGTGAGCTCCCAGCACTATTATGCATATATGCACCTTTGTTTTTTTTTTTCTCAATTTGTGTTATCCTTTGGTTAAAGAACCTTTCCAGTGACCAAACCTTGGTGACCTCTGTCCATTGCATGTTTCTACTGCATCTGCATCAACTTAACCTTGTCAGTACCCAGCCCTATTCCCAACTCTGCTTATTCCATACCTTTGCAGTGCATGCAGATGGAGAATATTAAGCAAACGCAGCCAGGCATAACTAATCATTCCTGCATATTGCTTCTGGATTTTGACAGATAGCTCTGGTGACTTCACTTTTTTATTATGTACATAAATATAAGGGTCTCCAAATGATGCCATTGTCCTTATTGGTTTTCTTAAAACAAACGCGGAGGCAGGGCCATGACTTTTTTTTCCTTTTTTTTTTCTTTTTAAACACCTTACTGGACATCTGGTTTAAGTTTCATGAAAGAGCAAGACTATCAGAGAAAACATCCACCCTACTACTGATAAATCTTGTATAATGCAACCATTTAGCGGAAGTAGAAAAAAGTGTTTCTTTTTTGATTAACGCTGTTTGTTGGCAAACTATTACTTCAGAACATTTCGTGTCAAAGAACAGAGATGAAGAAACGTCATCAGTGTCTGTATATAGATTGCTGTCTTTACTTAGACAGACATGGTGCCCAAGGAACCTTTAGTTCAGAAAAGCTCCACTGTTCATTGTCATGCACAACAAACAGCAAAAGCCCATCTGAATGCAACGAGTGATCTCAGAAGCTCTAACTGTAAATGATCCCCCAGCACGCTTTTACATCCCATAAAGACCAATGCTTGCAAAGTCCATCCTTCCATCCATCCATCCATCCATCCATTTTCTGAGCCGCTTATCCTCACAAGGGTCGCGGGCGTGCTGGAGCCTAACCCAGCTATCTTCGAGCAGGAGGCGGGGTACACCCTGAACTGGTTGCCAGCCAATCGCAGGGCACATACCATAACATAACATAACAACCATTCGCACTCACATTCACACCTACAGGCAATTTAGAGTCTTCAATCAACCTACCATGCATGTTTTTGGGATGTTTTTGGGATCCGGAGTGCCAGGAGAAAACCCACCCAAGCATGGGGAGAACATGCAAACTCCACACAGGCGGGGCCGGGGATTGAACCCCAGTCCTCAGAACAGTGAGGCAGACGCTCAAACCAGTCGTCCACCGTGCCGCCGCTTGCAAAGTCACACTTTTTAATTATTAAAATGGACAGCCAATTTTTCAGGGTTTATGATTCCCGTCAGTGTGCATTTAATTATGCCAAGGCCTGACCCATTTCAATTCAAGTGTTAAGAAATTAATAGATTTATCTGCTTTCAACAGCGTACAGACATTTTGCAATCTATTTGAAAAAGAAAAAGAAAAAAAAACCAGGATAAAAACAGCTGAACATTGAATAGATAAAATGGCTTTTTATTTCCTGAATTGTATTTTCTTCTCTTGCCAACTTCATATCTGTGTGTGGCTGTTAACAGGTTGCAAGTTTAATTTTTTAAAGTGTCATAACCAGAAGTAGGTAGTAAATGATAATGAGTGACATTTACGCAGTTACATTTACTCAAGTAACCCATCCATCCATCCATTTTCTGAGCCGCTTCTCCTCACTAGGATCGCGGGCGTGCTGGAGCCTATCCCAGCTACCATCGGGCAGGAGGCGGGGTACACCCTTAACTGGTTGCCAGCCAATCGCAGGGCACATACAAACAAACAACAATTCGCACTCACATTCACGCCTACGGGCAATTTAGAGTCTCCAATTCATGCATGTTTTTGGGGTGAGGCTGACGCTCTAACCAGTCGTCCACCGTCTCGTCACTCAAGTAACTTATTGGATAAATTACACTTGTCAGAATAGTTTAATGCAACATACTTATTGGTTTTACTTGAGTATTGTTGCTAAGCCTCTCCTTGAGCTGTCACCTTATCGTGGTGGAGGGGTTTGTGTGTCCCAATGATCCTAGGAGCTAAGTTGTCTGGGGCTTCACATCCCTGGTAGAGGTCCTAGGTGAGGGACCAGACAAAGCACGGCTCCAAAAACCCCTATGACGAACAAAATATATGAATATAGGTTTCCTTTGCCCGGACGTGGGTCACCGGGGCCCCCCTCTGGAGCTTGGCCTGGAGGTGGGGCTCGAAGGCGAGCGCCTGGTGGCCGGGCCTGCACCCATGGGGCCCTTTTGGGCACAGCCTGACTTGGGTCCCCCTTCCCATGGGCTCACCACCTGTGGGTGGGGCCATAGGGGTCGGGTGCAGTGTGAGCTGGGCGGTGGCCGAAGGCGGGTACCTTGGCGATCCGATCCCCGGCTACAGAAGCTGGCTCTTGGGACGTGGAATGTCACCACTCTGGCAGGGAAGGAGCCCGAGCTGGTGTGTGAGGTTGAGAAGTTCAGACTAGATATAGTCAGGCTTGCCTCCACACACGGCTTGGGCTCTGGTACCAGTCCTCTTGAGAGGGGTTTGACTCTTTTCCACTTTGGAGTTGCCCACGGTGAGAGGCACCAAGCAGGTGTGGGTATACTTATTGCCCCCCGGCTCGGCGCCTATACGTTGGGGTTTACCGCGGTGGAAGAGAGGGTAGCCTCCCTCCGCCTTCGGGTGGGGGGACGGGTCCTGAGTGTTATTTGTGCCTATACAGCAGTTCAGAGTACCCACCTTTTTTGGAGTCCTTAGAGGGGGTGCTGGAGAGCGCTCCCGCTGTGGACTCCATCGTTCTGCTGGGGGACTTCAATGCTCACGTGGGCAATGACAGTGAGACCTGGAAGGGTGTGATTGGGAGAAACGGCCCCCCCGATCAGAACCTGAGTGGTTTTCTGTTATTGGACTTCTGTGCTCACCAAGGAACACCATGTTCAAGCATAAGGGTGTCCACACGTGCACTTGGCACCAGGACACCCTAGGTCGCCGTTTGATGATCGACTTTGTGGTCGTGTCATCGGACTTGCGGCCGCATGTCTTGGACACTCGGGTGAAGAGAGGGGCGGAGCTGTCAACCGATCACCACCTGGTGGTGAGTTGAGTCCGATGGTGGGGGAAGATGCCCGTCCGACGTGGCAGGCCCAAACGTATTATGAGGTTCTGCTAGGAACGTCTGGCAGAATCCCCTGTCAGAAGGAGTTTCAACTCCCACCTACAGCAGAACTTCACCCACACTCTGGGGGAGGTAGGGGATATTGAGTCTGAGTGGACCATGTTCCACGCCTCTATTGACGAGGCAGCCGACCGGAGCTGTGGCAGTTAGGTGGTCGGTGCCTGTCGTGACAGCAATCCCCGAACCCGTTGGTGGACACCAGCGGTGAGGGATGCCGTCAAGCTGAAGAAGGAGTCTATCAGGCCTTTTTGGACTGTGGGACTCCTGAGGCAGTTGATGGGTACCGGCTGGACAAGCGGAATGCGGCTTTGGTGGTCGCTGAGGCAAAAACCTGGGCGTTGGAAGAGTTTGGTGAGGACATAGAGAACGACTTCCGGACGGCTTCGAGGAAATTGTGGTCCACCATCCGGCGTATAAGGAGGGGGAAGCAGTGCACCATCAACACTGTGTATAGTAGGGATGGGGCGCTGCTGACCTCGACTCGGGATGTTGTGAATCGCTGGGGAGAATACGTCGAAGACCTCCTCAATTTCACCGACACGCCTTCCCATGAGGAAGCAGAGTCTGGGGTATCTGAGGCGGGCTCTCCTATCTCTGGGGTTGAGGTCACCGAGGTGGTTATAAAGCTCCTCGGTGGATGAATAGTAAAGGTGGATGAGATGTCCTGGTTGACACACCTCTGCAACATCGCGTGGACATCGGGGACAGTGCCTCTGGATTGGCAGACTGGGGTGGTGGTCCCCCTTTTTAAGAAGGGGGACCGGAGGGTGTGTTCCAACTACAGGGGGATCACACTCCTCAGCCTCCCTGGTAAGGTCTATTCAGAGGTGCTGCAGAGGAGGGTCCGTCAGGAAGTCGAATCTCAGATTCAGGAGGAGCAGTGTGGTTTTCATCCTGGCCGTGGAACAGTGGACCAGCTCTAAACCCTCGGCAGGGTCCTCGAGGGTGCATGGGAGTTCGTCCAACCAGTCTACATGTGTTTTGTGGACTTGGAGAATGCGTTCGACCGTGTCCCTTGTGGAGTCCTGTGGGGGGTGCTTCGGGAGTATGGGGTACCGAACCACCTGATTCGGGCTGTTTGGTCCCTGTACGACCGGTGACAGAGTTTCGTACGCATTGCCGGCAGTCAGTCGGACTCATTTCCAGTGAGGGTTGGACTCCGCCAAGGTTGCCCTTTGTCACCGATTCTGTTCATAACTTTTATGGACAGAATTTCTAGGCGCAGTCGAGGCGTAGAGGGGGTCCAGTTTGGTGGCCTCAGTATTGCATCCATGCTTTTTGCAGATGATGTGGTTCTGTTCGCTTCATCAGGCCGTGATCTCCAACTACTCCCCAAGTGGAGTAGTTCAAATATCTTGGGGTCTTTTTCATGAGTGAGGGAAGAATGGAACGGGAGATCGACAGGTGGATCGGTGCAGCGTCTGCAGTGATGCGGACTTTGTATCGGTCCGTTGTGGTAAAGAAGGAGCTAAGCCGAAAGGCGAAGCTCTCGATTTACCGGTCGATCTACGTTCTTACCATCACCTTTGGTCACGAGCTGTCGGTCGTGACTGAAAGAACAAGATCCCGGATACAAGCGGCCAAAATGAGTTTCCTCAAGCGCAGTCATCCGGGAGGGGCTCAGAGAAGAGCCGCTGCTCCTCCGCATCTCTAATCTCTGCCTGTTGAGCCTATTGTGCTTTTTCACATGTGCAAACAGTTATTGTGGCTTAATTTGCCTTAGTTTACGTTATTTCATGTAAAAAAAAATTCTTATTGTGTGCAGTGAGATTATTTTATGTTTGATGGAGGGTTTCTACTAGAACAGTTTTTGTTGCATCATGTTGAAATGTCTGAATAGTCAAGGCCCTCACAAATGCTGCATCACTTGTCCATGTACTGTACATGTGGTGTCTGTGTAAGAAAGAGAACGCTGACTAGGTTTGAGATGAGCTCTGAAATTAAAATTTCCCGATGAAGCATGCAGGATTGTTACTTTAAGAGAAAATGTTTTTGTCTGGGGGGTGCTATATTAGACTGACGCTAGGTAATGTTGGCATAGTTCAACCAAAAAGCTCAGTAACTCATGCCATCCATGTTCAAATATGATTAATTATATGGATGTTTTCTTATTTAAACAATCAACCATTAGGTTGATTGCAATCTGGGGATAGATGGCTTAAATGTTAATCACGAAACCTGATTTCCTTTTGTTTAAATGGACTGAAGAACTCACTTGTGAGAGGTTTTTGGGCTATGGATAGAAATGCAAAGTATAATTCTGTATATGAATGGGTTCTATCAACTCCTAAAATCCAATGGCTTTGCCAAGCTACTTGATTTTAGCAATACCTTTCAATGGCAAACAAATGGCAATTATTTTTAAAGCGCTGGAAATGACCTTACAAAATACCTATGAGTGTATCTTTTGCATTTGCATTTGTACTTTAGCATGTGGTCATATATACAATCAACAAGGCCATAAACTGACTAACGCTAATACAGCGCTATACTATTGTCAGGGTTTGTGCAATTTGATTTGATTTCACAAGAGACGAATCTATGGTTCTGTGCTTTTTTTGTTGTTGTTGTTGTTTGTCAATGTTTAGTTTAGACTTTTAATGCTTTATTTTGCACTTGCATTTGGGCACTTTAAATTCTGTTGTGCAGTACTCGTTACAATGAATGAATGAATGATATCAATGAGAAGGTGAAGGAGGTCAAAATGAAATGGTATGGACATGCGATGAGAATAGAGGAAGATGACACTGTTGAGGGTGGCACGGTGGACGACTGGTTAGAGCATCAGCCTCACAGTTCTGAGGACCGGGGTTCAATCCCCGGCCCCGCCTGTGTGGACTTTGCATGTTCTCCACATGCCTGCGTGGGTTTTCTCCGGGCACTCCGGTTTCCTCCCACATCCCAAAAACATGCATGGTAGGTTAATTGAGGTCTCTATATTGCCCCTGGGTGTGAATGTGAGTGCAAATGGCTGTTTGTTTCTATGTGCCCTGCGATTGGCTGTCAACCAGTTCAGGGTGTACCCCGCTCCTGCCCGATGATAGCTGGGATAGGCTCCAGCACTCCCGCGACCCTTGTGAGGATAAGCGGCTCAGAAAATGGATGGATGGATGGACACTGTTGAGGAGGCTGAATCAGCACTTTGAATTAAAAAGACCAAGAGGGAGACCAAAGACGAGTTGGAAAGCTAATGTACATCAGGATTTGCTCCACTTCAAAATGAAGGAAGAGGATGCTTAAAACAGGAGCTCCTGGAGGCTAACGACAAGGGCAGTGGACGAAGGTGTATAGAAAAGAAGTAGTACATGTTACAATGATCTTAAAGCTATTGTATTCGTTTAAAGAGACATGTCCCATTTGTACTTTACCAGTGCCAATGAGAGAGTATTATCTTCTTTTGGCCTTCGTGACAGCAAGTAGGTTGACATTTCTTTTTTTTTTCTTTTTTTTTGCTAAACTTGCGAAAGTCATACAAGAATAAGCTAAATGGTTTCACAAGCAGATAGAGCTATAAAGAATTGGACGACAACAATCAAAGTGACATTGATCTGGTATCTGATCATTTGATCTAGTAAGACTTGTAACCACGTTGATCTAATAGATTTATCTCAGTCATAGGTCACTAATGGAGAGCTAAAATGTTATGTGTAGAAAACTTAAAGCTCAACCTTTGCCAAGGACAATTTGCCTTTGGAGTTGGCTTGTATGAGATGGTTTCATATTGAATAGAAATTATACTATCACAAAGATAAAGGCCTCTCCCTCACTTGCTTTATATCATGTTTTATTGATGAGTCAACCTTTGATTATTTGGGCTTTGCTTGGGAAGAGTTTTAAGCTGTGTGTATTTTGAGCACTGTGTCCACATAAAGCCTGCGCTTTTGACATTAATGCTTTGCTGAATCAATCCGTTCTTCTTTTGTGAATGTAAAACCAATCTTGGATGAATAGGAAATGTCTGCTATCTGTTCTCTATATTATAGTAGTAACAACAGTTCCAGAAAATTAAATCAACAATATGTACCAATTCTAACTTCAGACAAAAATGCATGGTCGAAGAGCACTGTGTAAATCACCGAGCAACCACCAATTTTTTATGATATTGTAGAGTGCCTAACAAATTTACAAGACCTCCTGCCAAACAAACGAGAAGGCTCATGGAGAGCTTTAATGCTGTCGCTTCCAATTTCAGTGAGCTCCCATTGCTTTACCGTTTTGAGTAGAAATGTTTATATAATAGTTATATTAACTATTATATTATATTAACTAATACATAAACAAAAATGATTTTGCTGTCAATTCAGGCCATCTGTGGCATCAGCCTTATACTGAGTAGTGGTCTAATACTGTAGAGTTGTTAAACACTATATGTACCAAACTGTTCCCATTATAAAACATATTTACTGTCTAGACAGTGTTTTAAGTTAAACAATGTTTCATAATGAGTAGGGAGAATGTCTTCATTATGATCCACGTACAGTGGTACCTTGAGATAGGTGTGACCCGAGTTTGAAGTTTTTCAAGATACGAGCCGCCATTCAGCCGATTTTTTGCTTTGACTTGTGAGCAAAACTTTGAGGTATGAGTGGTTAAGTGAGTACGGTGTCAGTGAATTCAACTCACTACAAAACAAGCAGTAGTTTAGCAGATAGTGAACAATTCTTCAATCAGTTTAACGCCACTACTAGTTGAAGTTTACTGTCAAACTAAACATTAAACAAAGAGAACTGCTAACAAACAATGCAAAACGCCATCGATGGCCTAACGGATAGCATCTGTGTCGCGGTGTTATAACCCTTTAAGAAACAGATATTCAAACTCAACAACACATACTGACATACAATATAGCAATACTCACAGGCATGTATTTTTTATCCTTTGTAAAAAATGACTAATATAACTGCAGTTTACTGAGCCAGTTGTGATACTCTTCTTCGTTTGTGTCTCTATGTCTGTATTATACTGCCCCCAGCTGGAAAAAGAACAGACACCAGAAGGAGTAACACACTGTCCATTCAATGGAAGCAAAAAAATGAGGTAGAAATTGTTTAATTTATTTTTACATTCTTTTTAATGATGTTATTGTTAGATTGTTTTGCAATATGCAATATTCTAGAGTCTTATTTTTCTTATTAAAAACTCTACAACAAATGTGTTTTTGGACGGAGGCTGGAACGGATTAGTGGCATTTTCAATGGGGAAGTGTGATTTGACTGTAGTATGTCACTAACCTGTTTCTCTCAGTCTTTCTATTGCTCCCCATGGCTGGTACTTTCTGCTTCTGCAGGTGCGTCTTCACATTTATCTACTTTTTACCGGCACTAGTGAGGCTGGGGACGGTAGTGTTGGGAGCGGACCAGTATTGTCGTTGTGGCTGTCATCATGGGACTATTGCTGTTCTCGATACGGCTGTTGTGCCCATTGTTCTCTCGTCCCTCCCCTCAGTCACTCAACCACGCTATCCTGTGTTTTCTGTCTATCTACCCTCTAGCCCTCTATCCTCTGTCTTTCCATCGCCAACCTGGCCGAGATAGATGGTCGCTGTTGAGGTTTCTTCCTATGAGGGACTTTTTCCTTGCCTCCGTTGCCCAGTACTTGCTTATGTGGTCTTCAGTTAGTTTTCATATAAACGATATATAATATATGAGGAGTGTGGTTCTTGACCTGCTCAATGCGTAAAGTGCCTTGGGATTACTTCTGTTGTGTATTGGCGCTATGTAGATAAAATTGACTTGACTTGCTCACTTAATATGCGGAAGAATTCTAATCTTAGGTGCAAACTCTCACTTGTGATCAGACCACCCAGAAGGCAGGTTGACCCATGAATGTGAATGGTATATGAAGATGAATGAGGCGTGTCTGTTTGCGTAGGGCCAAAGTTAAGTGAGATTGAGTGAGGCGACGAGGGTGAGAAAAGTTGCGGAGTGGTGAATTTGCAGTTAGCTAATGAGCAAACCAAGGGGCCCATTAGTTATTTATTTCCTGTGCTTGTTTTGTTAAGAGAAGGGCATGGCAATTAGCTTTGAGGAGATGACATCCCTAAGCACCCTCGTGCTCGGGTGCGAGGCAACACAAGAGTCCCCGTATGAAATGCTAAACAACCTGTAGGGCCTGGTGTGTTGGCAGAATGGAAATAGCATCATACATGTGACCCAGCGTGATATCTCTTAAGTAGCTTGGCAGACCGCAGCAGCGTTATATGGGAAACGGGAGGCGGAGGAAAGAGGGACAGTGGCTGCTGCTTGAAATAGGTAGTTGCAAAGTCTTTACTTCCGAAGTAATGCAATCAATGTGTAGGGCTGTTTTTATGTGGGGAGAAAAATGTCAGGCATTACTCATTTAGCTATATTACAAACCTGGAAAAACAACAGTTTTTTAATATCTGACCTTCCGATGCAGTGAATACTGTGCGTGTTTAGAATAGAATGTGCAGTGGTCAAAAGAGACACAAAATATAAGTACTGTAATGCAAAACGGCTTCAAACTGGAAAGCAACAAAGTAAATAAAATGAAACAGTCTGTGTTCAATGAGTTTTCCAAGCAAGTCCTAGATCATTAAGCGAACGCTAGCGCAAGCACTCATCAGCACCCACACAACTACTGCCTTTGAATGCGCATGAATGATGTCTGCCCTATGAATCATTTAAATACATGTGTACACAAGGTACCCAATCTTACATTTTTAATCAATACCATCATTTTCAGACAAAAACAGAGCCACTCATTTACACACGGGGGGAACTTTAGAAGCAAACAAAAATACCACATTCATTAAAATGAGACGTGACAAGGCTGGAGACAAAATGTCAGCCTTCTAATATATTACTTGGAGCAGGCGCTTCAATCAAGGGAACAAAACCATCGGCCCACAGAGGTAAGGCTAATGAGCTACGCTTCGTGTGTGTGCGTGGGGGGAATATTGGGTGACTGAAGTGACACAGCAGTCCACAAACAGTCATTTAGCCCATCATAAGCGCACCATCCTCCGACAGTGTGTTTTCTACCATCACAGTTTCAAAGTTGGCGTAATCAGGTTCTTGTCAGTGGCGTTGTTGTGAGGGAAAAAAAAGATGTTGCTTCACTGACAACAGCAACAGGCTAATTATAAGGACAACTACTCTGACTGACTGATATTCTTTTATTAGTTCCAGTTTCTACAATAAAAAAAAAGAAAGGTGCTCAATCATACAGTAAATGCCTACAGGCCAATGAAAGAAATAAAAAAGGCAAATGCGAATCATATCCACAAGACTAGACTGTTTGATTGACAAACTAGACATAAAAATGACACCACAAGTATCAACTATGCATTGATTTGATATTTGAAGCGTGAGCTTTCAGAAAAAAAATACCTTTCCGCGTTGTAAAGCAAAGCAAGACCCAGCCGGCTGCCAAGCCATACCAATACAGTATATGCAGTATACCGTATATATTGCGTTTTGGAAAAAACAATACTCAACTATATTTAGAATTTCCCTTGTACCTGATGTAAATCATTTTCCCTTCATCTCATTTGCTTCCTGTGACAGCAAAATTTTGTTGAAAACAACAGCCACTGACTGTGACTCTGACTTGTATGACATTTCTCATGTGTCTTACCAGCAATTGCACCATATGCCTGAAGGGCTTGATTGCAAGAGCACTTAGTCATCAAGTATGCAAGCTCTTCATGTCGTTAACCTCTAGACGCAAGAAACACTGCTAATTCATATTCAGTGGGGATTTCAGATGTACTTTATTACTATGCAGAAGGGAAATGAATAATAATTGGATCCAGTTCAGCTGGCTGGTTATTTGTGGTAATTCCTTTACTTTTGTCCTTTCGAGTGAAATACTTGGATTGATATTTCATTTTCATATCAAGCAAAATTGTGCTCAAACCACCCTCTTTTCACAGAACACAGATTATCATCCTTAATGTGAATCAATTACGCACAAAGACTTCGGTAAATTTGCATGGCAAGCAATTAGCTTGCTGTCGCATATCCAAATTATTTACCTCTGCAATGTTTCCCCTTGATTTATCTCTCCAAATATGGTACCAATTTTCTACATTCTCTGTGCCTAATTCTCTATGATAAAGAAATGTTCCACTTTATATTTATTTTCATCAAAATATCCCATCCTACACAAAATACACACGGATTTAAGTGAAGAGGGAGAAGACCAAACCAAAGCTTTCATTTCAGTTTCTTAAGATCCTTTTCCATTCCATCTTGACACATTCCCTGTTCTCAAGGGGTTGAGAGGGGTATTTGGGCTTTCAGAGAAGGACCTTACCCCCTAAGAAGAGGCTATAAGAAACTCCTTCCACTGTGCATCAGTAGGAAAAGAATGCTTACATTTGTATAAATTAGCATGCATCGAAACCAAGGTCAGAAAATGTTGCCCTTCACATAAACTGAATACAAATTCAGTGGTATAGTGGTGGTATATATTTAAATAATGGCTTCAACATTAAAATGTGCCACTTTTGTGTTTTAAAAAATGCCAAATACTTGGTTACTATCCAAATTCTCTCTCTCTATTCTGATGTCAGACAAAACGGCCTGAAAAATGCAAAACTATTTGCTTTAAACATATTTTAAGCCTAGCTATCTTCTGGTTTGCATAAGACAAGTAGCACTATCGAGCCATTAATCACAGTCCACTCTGGCATTCTTATCTCCAACATTCGCCTATCAGGCTCAGTGAAGAGGAACTAAGACGACCTATCAATCAACCACTTTTTAAATGGCTCTTCACATTAAAGCCAGGACGTGGACATAAATTTAAAGCCTGTTTGGACTGGGTCTAATTTCACAAACAACAACAAGAAAAACAAACAAAAAAAAAGCTTTATCTTATTATCCAAAGATCTTCAGCAATCCCACATAGATGATGAACCTTCATCTTCATATTTAGGCTTTAAAGTTTCATTAGAAGTTCATTGAGCAAAGACGTAAATACAGATTGATGATAAAATTGCATGGTAGATTACTTTGACAAAAGCTAAAGGCTACAGTATGTGTATACTGTACACATCAGTATTTGCTTATAGTTTCTGGATTGCGACTAAACATATGCTTTTACTTGGTCCGATGTTATAGATGGGTGCTAAGTGAACAAGAACCGTGTGCTTTGGTTCAGACCAGAGAGCCAACGTGGTGACACAGCCTAAATCATAGGTCTATGCAGTCAGTGCTTACTATCGTTGCAGTTCAATGGAACTTTAACTTATTCTGCGTCTGTATTCGGTTATCCATGTACGATGTAATGTACAACAATAATTTTCACCGAATTTTCTTTCTAACTTTCTACCGAATGTCAGAGCTCCTACTGCTTTATAGTGCCTTTCAACCACAAATGTCACATGACATTTCTTAATAACTTTAGTAGTACACATGATAACAGTGGCAAATTGGTCAGAAGATTGGATCAGGATTATGTTTGTCACCGCTGTACAGGTGACATGAAACTCTTGGTAGACCACACATCTTGAATTCTATGACATGGAGCTATAATTCTTGACTGTTTGATGAGTCTATATTGGGATCAGGGGATAGGTGACAACTTTTAGGACAATACTTGAATTTTGAAGATGGGGAAAAAGTGCTTTGACAAGTCTAGTTACCCAGATACATTTTTAAAAAGGTGTTTAATGGCATTGTTTTGTTGTGTTGCTTGTGATATTTTCACCCCATAACTAATTGTTGTTTTGCCTTGTGTGGGTTGTCTTAAGGATTTAGAGGCAATTCAAGAGTACCAGTTGCAGATTTATATCACATAATGATATACAGTGTTTGGTCAGTGGACATGGGTTGGACATGGGTATTTTTCATGACTGACTGTGGGATGCTTTCACCACAAGGGGTATAGTAATTCTCATATTGCACTCGGACATCAGTGCAAAATGCCTTTTGGAAATGGGGGTGAAATTGTTTGGAGTTTAGAAGTGATGAGTGCCTCTTGGACCGGTGTTTCTATTTGTACCACAACACAATGGATGGGGGGAAAAATGGAAAGAAATTGCTTTTTCTTCATGACATCTTTGTTCCCTTCAGAGCAAACCACTGCACAGAGAGGCTGTCACTAAACACCACTTCTATTTTGTTGTTCAACAAGTTTTATATTTCCATCAAGAGGAGAATAGGAAATAAAATGTCATGATCCGTGTTTTTGTTGTTTGTTTTGATTAGATTTAGTTTTTCTTTTCTCATGTCATGTTTCCACCTGTTCTCGTCAGCCCTGTCCCTTGTGTCTGCCAATCAGCTGCCTCCAGCCACTCATGTCTTGTCCAGGTGTGCCCCGTTGTCTCATCAGTTTGTTTCTACTTAGTTCCCTGTTTTACGTCAGTTTTTGTTGGATCATCGTCGTTGTCAGTCACGTTTCCCTGGTCATGTCTTGTTTCCTTTTGGGGTGAGTTTAATCGCAGTGTTTGTTTATTACTTTGTATCTTGTTTTTTTAACTTAAATTCTGTTATTATTATTATTATTATTATTATTCCACATACTTTGTGTGCCTTTTTGTTTTTGAAAAAAAACCAAATCTTTTTATTTTTTTAGACTTCTGCACGATCACCTTGCCTCCTTGCTTCCGAAGATTTGGGTCCACTACCTCTTGCCTCCGAGACCACGAAAAGCTCAAACCTGACAAAGCTTATTATGAGGGAGGCATAACTGTGTGGAAGACAGAAGAATTTCTCTCAACGCCAAACTATTCTATTAAGCCCGGCTCAAGGTGTAATGAAGAAACCCAAGTATAGTGTTTCCCCTCTCACCTTTCAACAGACTAGACTAGTCTGTTAAATCGAAGGCCAGTATTCAATGACATTTCCGGCTTTCAAAACAAAGTGAACTTGAGCTCAATTTGGATTCCTGTCAATGTACAGTAGGTAATCAGGCCTCTCTGGCTCTCTTTAGCAGCCCAATTAACTGTCCCCCACTTGACCCGAATCACAGTTTGGGAACGTGCAGTCATAACATGTTACATCCCAATCATAACATTTGTGGACAGGAGCATATGGGAAAGCTCTTATTATGAACACTAATAACAGCAGGCCTTGAGCTGCGGAGGACGATAGCCTCGGTGGGGCTGTAATATGCATTGTGACTTTTATTTCTCTTCACTACTCAGGTCAGCTGCTGGGAGTTTTAAAGGTTCGATTGGGCCGACAGAAATATGTCGCCCCGGCGTGCAGCTGTTGGCTGTGGCCTCTTTTGAGTTTCTGCAAGGTCGTGCGAGAGCTAAATGGCAGGGGTGGGAGCGGCACTCTCACATTAAAGCTTACTTTAACTAAAATACTGGTGTGTAGACACAGAATGGCGAATGGAGGAGAGTTTGTCCTCACTGAGACAGTCGATGTGGAAAACTCAGCATCTGTCCATTTCACTACAACACAGGGATGAACCCAAATACATGTTCACTCAAGCGCTGACTCTTGTAAATTTTTAATTTAATGTCCATTTCAAACCTAAGAGAACTTAAAAAATGCAAACCTCTTGCAAGACTTAAAGATTTGTCATCTGGCTAATATCTAGGATCAAAATTGTGATTTGCCCCAATGAGAAGGCTCTACTTGTATTGAGCTCATTATAATGGTATAATCTTTCATTTAATTTGGGGGTACAGTATCTGTACAGTATCTGGGGTCTCCAAGGAGTTGGGTTGGGGCCTGGAGACTTGTAGGTTTGAGACACATTGCTGAGAAAAAACAAGAAATTCTGGAGTGATGTCCCCTTGAGCAAGGCAGCAAAACTCAGGGGCAGACCTCATTTGTCTTAGGGGTAAAATAACATAAAATGTCCAAGTCTAGCCCTGCCATGGTCCACTAAAGAAGGCTCGGTCTAACTATCCAAAGATGCTAATGTTACATTTAAATACAGATTAACTATGAGCACCTAATTCATCACCAGGACAGCTGTGAAAACATCCTGCCAAGCCTGGTCCACTCCTTCCTCTTCTTCATTCCCTCCGGTCTTTTCAACTACACTCTACCCCCATCTGTAAAAGGACTGCTTTTTGAAATCTCCACACATGCCCTGGGATGTATCACTGCAAGTGGCCTCATATGCAAATAGCTGAGGAGTTAAGAGGCCAAAATTAACCAAGCTTGACATACACCCTTACGACCCCCCACAAAGATGCCTGGAAGCGAACGAAAACATTGATCATGTGACACCGGAGCTGCCAGGGCCCGGTCGAGACGAATGCTGTCAACAGAAGGTGAGAAAATATTGAAATTACTAACAAATTAGAACAAATAACGCCTGCCTCCTCTCCTTGGAAAATACAGTATGCCCTCCAACCTCTCTTTTCCTTCTCTGTGGGTCAGTGTCTTAGTAGAATAAGGAAAGAGTTGTGGGGAATGTCATCTAAATGCTTCAACACAAATGTGATCGGGAACCTGAAGAATGTACAAGAGGAGCAGCACGCCGCGTTCAAGAAATGCAGCGTGGTTAAAAAAAAAAAAAAAAAGAAAAGCCAAACAGATGCAAACTCTGGACAACACCCGTCCATATAGCCGGGACTGTGAGAAAGTTAGAGTAAGCATGTCATTAACAGTATTTATTTAAGTAATTTAATTGCAATAAAATAATTAAATTACAGTAAGTTAGCACCCATTATTTCTGTCATGTTGTAATATTGATCTGACCTAAACTTATGTCAGTGACCAATCCTTGAATGCCCCCTAGAGGTAATTGATGTTTTAACTTTAGTCTAAAACGGTAGAGAATAATTTTGAGCTGGGATGAGCGCCAGCACACCCGCGACCCTAGTGAGGATAAGCGGTACAGAAAATGGATGGCTGGATGGATACAGTACTCAGTATACAGTACACAAGTATATGCAATCAATAAACAAGTCATGTAAATGGACACATTGCTCCATCTTGTGATCGGATCAGTTATGTTTTTTTTTTAACTTGCTGATCGGCCCCAAAAATCCTGATCGTGTAAAGCCCAGCTTTCAGGTCCAGCAGTGTTAGATAAAACTAGCGTGACCAACATAAGTCAGAAGAACCATATCGGGGGAGGCAAACAAAGGCGGACAAACAAGGCGACCGTGTGACCTGTCTAAACCATGTCTGCTCTTCCGAGATGCAACTCGAAATGGAATGGAGGTCTGTAAAAGCTACAATGAAATAGAACCCATACAGCTGCACCTGGGAGTAAAACACTGCGATATGAGTTCAACATTTATGAACACCAAAGTGATACATTAGTATCTCCATAGCGAGCGTACAGGTGTGAAAAAGCTCTTTTGAGTCACCATGGTACTTGAGCTAAAGTGCAAAGCATTCCCTCTTCTGTTTTTTTTATTTCACTGAAAACATAAATGAAGATTTGTAGCCTATTGCTTACGTCTTTTGAGACAAACGGAATGTTACACTATGAACTACTCATATTAAAAAAAAATTGGGGAATCACTTAGCAACAAGCTCATGTACCATGTCAACTGTGTTCAATTTGAAACAACGTGGTAAACATCTCATCAGAATTGATTGGGAACGTTTACAGATCCAGTAGATTATTTGATTACTTCACATACCGAATGTCTGACAGTGCCCCAGTGCACAATGCAGGGTTTATAAAAGCATGCTCGGATGAGTTCAGTGAGGAAGAATTGAGGACAGCTTGGGGAGGAACTGCAACTGAGAACTAAAAAGGATTCCCAGAAAAATTGGAAGCTGTTATAACTGTAAAAAGAGGATCAACTGCATATTTTCACCTATTAATGTGGGGTTTTTCATTTCTTTTTCACAAACCGGTACTATTACTGTCTCCACGTCCTCATTTTATTTTCACGCAATATTACAATTCAATGTGTTGAAAATAGCTTGACAACAAATCTAACTCTGTTAAATGCTCAACTGTCTCAGAAGTGTTGTAGAACCACCTCTTCTCTCGCTCGACGGGACGCATGCGGCACTATGTCGCTGAAGATTGAAAGTCTGGATGTTTAGACAATAAAGACTGAAAATAGTTAGTTTAGATACATTTGAATATGTTTGTTTTGTTAAAAATGGATAGCTGTAATGCTCCGGTGCAGAGGGTAGCGCATCAGCCACAAAGGTCTTAGTCAGCTCATGGTTTTATTTATTGCATCACTTATGTTTCTAACACCTTTGAGGAAAACGTTTGGGGTAGATGATGCAGCGACACTTATTTGCTTATGTAAAGTAATAAAGGCTTATTGGCTGGGTCGAAGGGTCTCTGTGAGCGCAGACTTTGGTGCCCCACCATTTTAATCAGTGACGCTTTAAGCTCCTTAAATGAGCAATTTAACAGTATTTTGGGGTGATGCTGTGTTGACGTCGTTGTGCAATGGTATATGATAGCAAAATAAGGTATAATACCAACTTGAACAGTGTTTTGTAACTCAAGCAAAATTTGTTAATTGTTTTTTTTGTATTTTTTTTTTCATATAGTGATTTTGGACATGCGGGAATTCCACCCAGCAGCAACGATATGTAAATACAGCTCTTTATGAAATGAGACGCAATTTTGGAAAAACTAGCCCCAGTATCTTATAGTGGTTATTCTCTGTGCTTGTTAAACTGTAGCATTTGTTTGTCTTCAAATGAGACAAATATACTTGGCAAGAGTTACAGCCTTTGCAGTATTGATGTTTCCATACTCGAATAACTTTCTCTATTTATTTGAGATGCTACTTCTCAGAAATATTGGATGCACTGTATTTGAGCATTCTTTTCACCCACCCACCTAGCATTGCTTTTTCAGCCTCTGCCGTGTGCACTGTAAAAAACGATTTTGGAGAGTGGTAAATATAATCCATGAAAATAATCTGAAATTTAGATTATTATTTTAGATACGTAAGGTACCCTAAAATGTAGGATACATTTTACCTACAACTCCTATTTGACAACAGTATAAAGTGTTACCCAAAAAAGAGTCAAATCTACCTAAAGCCATTGGTACTACAATATGCATCACGTGACATGTGCATGCTGCACTGATTGGCTGACGTGTCATCAGAATCAGAATCATCTTTATTTGCCAAGTATGTCCAAAAAACACACAAGGAATTTGTCTCCGGTAGTTGGAGCCGCTCTCGTACGACAAGAGACAGTCAATTGACAGAGAACACTTTTGAGACATAAAGACATTGACAAAAACAGTCACTGAGCAATAAAGGGTTGAATTTGACAATTGTGCAAAAAGATGCAGAGTCCTCAAGCACTTAGAGCAGTTCGAATGACTAATATTGCAATAGTCCGGTGCAATGACCATTGTGCAAAGGGCGCCGAGACTTCAAGCGAGTAGTACGATAGTCTGGGATAATGTTGATTGTGCAAATGTTGCAGATACTCCTCAGTCAGTGTGCAAATGGAGCAGATGCTACTCTGGCGTGAGTGGCCAGTATTGGTCAACAACGGATATGCAAATAGTGCAGCGTGGTGAGACTACAACAGTGAGTGCACGAGTAATATAGAATTGGCCCGACAGAAATGTGACAACAAGCTCAAGACAAAAAGACAAAAAATTGCCAGCATGTTGCAATGGAATTGAAGATTAGGTGTTTAAGAAGTTGATTGCAAGAGGGAAGGAGCTGTTGGAATGTCTACTAGTTCTAGTTTGCATTGATCGGTAGCCCCTACCTGAGGGAAGGAGCCGGAAGAACTGGTGATTGGGATGTGGAGGGTCCGAGAGGAATTTGCACGCTCTTGTCTTAGTTCTGGCACCCGGGTGGGTACAAGGGTGGGTAGGGGGGTACCGACAATCCTTTCAGCAGTTTTGACTGTCCGTTGTAGTCGGAGTTTGTCCTTTTTTGTAGCAGCACCAAACCAGACTGTGATGGAAGAACACAGGACTGATTCGATGACCGCTGTGTAGAACTGCCTCAGCACCTACTGTGGCAGGCCGTGCTTTCTCAGAAGCCGCAGGAAGTACATCCACTGCTGGGCCTTTTTAAGGACGGAGTTGATGTTGATCGCCCACTTCAGGTCCTGAGAGACTGTAATTCCCAGGAACTTGAAGGTCTCGACGGTTGACACAAGGCAGCTGGATAGCGTGAGGGGCAGCTGTGGCGAAGGATGCCTCCTGAAGTCCACGATCATCTCTACAGTTTTGAGCGTGTTCAGCTCCAGGTTGTGTCGGCCGCACCAGAGGTCCAGCCACTCCACTTTCTGTCGATATGCAGACTCGTCACCGTCCTTGATGAGGCCGATGATAGTGGTGTCATCTGCAAACTTCATGAGTTTGACAGCCGGGTGCGTTGAGGTGCAGTCGTTCGTGTAGAGAGAAAAGAGCAGTGGAGAGAGGACACAACCTTGGGACGCCCCAGTGCTGATGCTGCGTGTGGATGAGTTGGCCTCCCCCAGCCTCACCTGCTGTGTCCTGCCCGTCAGGAAGCTGTAAATCCACTGGCAGATGGCAGGTGAGACGCTGAGCTGGAAAAGCTTGGAGGAAAGCAGTTCAGTAATGATGGTCTTGAACGCTGAGCTGAAGTCCACGAACAGGATCCTCGTGTAGGTCCCTGCACTGTCGAGGTGTTCTAGGATGAAGTGCAGTCCCATGTTGACTGCATCATCCACAGACCTGTTTGCTCGGTAGGCAAACTGCAGGGGGTCCAGCAGGGGGCCAGTGACGCTCTTGAGGTGGTCCAGCATGAGACGTTCAAAGGACTTCATGACCACAGAGAGGCCGGTAGTCATTTAGACCTGAGATTGTAGGTTTCTTGGGGACTGGAATGATGGTGGAGCGTTTGAAACTAGATGGTACTGCGCACAGTTCCAGAGATCTGTTGAATATCTGAGTGAAGACTGGAGCGAGCTGGTCCGCGGAGACTTTGAGGCAGGATGGGTACACATGGTCTGGGCCTGCCGCTTTGTTAATCTTTTGTTGTTTGAAGATGTGTATCACATCCTGTTCGCGGATGGTCAACGCACAAGTCGGTGGTGTGATAGTGGTCGGTGGTGCGGCTGGGTGGGTGTGGGGTGTGAAAGTGTCCTTTTCAAATCTGCAGTAGAAGGTATTCAAGTCGTTGGCTAGTGTGCTATTGTTCTCAGCTTGGGGGGATCGTCGCTCATCAGCTCATCAGCGCATGTAGTAGTAGTGTGGTCATCTCCCGAATTCCAATTTGGACATTGTGGGATCGCTTAATGACTAATCAGTTGTGTATGCCACCTCTCTTCCAAAGTCAGCTGAGATAGGCTCAAGCATGCCCGCGACCCTCGTGAGGATGGATAGATGGATCGTTGTGGACAGGAAAGTGAGCAGGAAATTAATGAGCAGTCGTCTGTGAGCAGTTTTCATGCGTGGCTCACACATTCCTTCCACTGCGTTTTCGCCAGATTCAGTATGCAAAATGGCATCGCCCGTCGGTGACATTTGATCACTCTGATTGGTTGTTAGGCAGCAAACCAGCACAAAAGGAAACAAATGACAAAGAAAAAAAACACGATATGGTAAAACAAGCTTTGTTGATCATTACTTACATTTGTTCCTGCTTGTACTATGAGTGTGTCAGGGAAGGTTAGCAGGCTATATATGCATTCCATTTTATAAAACAGTGTCTGTGGATTGTATGGAAAACAATGATTTCTCGGCCATGCCCTCAACAGTATCCAAAATGTAAAGGGTAAATGGCGAAGTTGTCTGTTTAGGCATCCCACTGGTTGACCACTTGAGTCTTTCTGTAAGTCTTTTGACACTGCATTTGCTATGAAAGACTTGACACTGCCAAAATAGGCAGACTTTTATTCATTTTCCGTTCCGCTTCTCCTAACTAGGGTCACGGGCGTGCTCGAGCCTATCCCAGCTATCTACATCAGTTAAATAAATATACTGTATTTTCTGGACTATAAGCCGCTACCTTTTTCCCACGGTCTGAACCCTGCGGCCTATGCAACGATGCGGCTAAAATATAGATAATATATAAATGCTTAAAACACGACCGTTTCCTATAATGCACTAGGGTTTGGGCATGGACAGATGCCTCCAGCGTGTAGAAGAAGACGGCAATAGTTTCACGGACGAACGCAAAATAGTTTTTATTTTTCCAACTTGATCATAGAAAGTACAAGAAGAAAAGTGTATAATGCAGCTTTTAATTTGAATTAGAATCAGAATCATCTTTATTTGCCAAGTATGTCCAAAAAACACAAAAGGAATTTGTCTCCGGTAATTGGAGCCTCTCTAGTACGACAACAGACAGTCAATTGACAGAGAACACTTTTGAGACATAAAGACATTGAGAAAAACAGTCACTGAGCATTAAAGGGTTGCTAGTGATCTAGTAATGCCAGTAAAAAAAAATTAAGCAATCGATCTGTCTATCGTGCTTTTAAAGCAGCACTCCGAGGTGAGTGGTAGGCTTGGATGACCAGTGGCGAGAAATCTTTCACAAAAACTGGCTGCTTGCAAAGATCATCCTTTTCTGAGGTCTGCCAGTGGATCTTAAAAGCGTGGAGCAGTGTGAAAGAATCGACGATCACCAACGGATTGCTACAGCACAACTTTAGCGGTAACTGTGTCTCGAGATGAAGATGACATTGAGAGCGACACTGACAGAGAGATGGTGTGTAACGGAGATGTCGTGAGGCTCTTCAACACTGAAGAAGACGACTTCAGTTGTTTCAGTGAACAGGAGGAGGATGAATAAAAACAATGACTTTCTGTTATGTTTGAGCCGTTTTACTGCCGTGTTACAGGCACTGTTTAGAAACATGTTTATTACTTTGAATCTTGTTTTTTTAACTTACATTTTTTATTATTGTTATTATTATTCCACGTGCCTTGTTTGCCTTTTTGTTTTTGAAATATATATATATATATATATATATATATATATACACACACACACACACACACACACACACACACACACACAAAGCTCTCAAACTGCATGTTTATTGTCTTGTTTGCATCAGTTGTAAAATAATCTGGATATGGCCGCTCAGGTCCAAGCTTCCCAGATCTAATTTCAGCAAAGATGGCAGCAACAAATTATATTCTGAATTTTTTTCACCTCAGCTGCCACCCCATTCTGCCTCCCGTTCTTCTCAGAAGACTTTCGACAATATTTTGGAGCACGACAGACATTGAACCCCAGAGAGGGTATCATGGCTCACTATTGCTGTTGCAATTCATCGCAAAGGTGGATAGGCTTGATAGGTTTCTTCCATGCCAAACTCTTCCAAGCATCTCTTTAATGGACCTTGCTTTAGGCACTGGGAGAAAAAAAAGGGCATTCTTTAGTGCTTCAATGTTGACCTACGTCCACTATTATAAGCTTCAGTGAACAGGCAAGTACAGATTAATATTATTAATGTCTTGAGATGTCACACATAACCCTGAAGAAACTTACATTTCCTTTCATTTTTTTTGTGAGATAAAGGGAAGCAACATACTTTCACTTTTTTGCCTGATCCGTCGCCTCACCGTGGTGTAGGGATTTGTGTGTCCCACTGATCATAGAAGTTAAGTTGTCTGCGGGGGGAGCGCAGAGTCGGTCTGTCACCCAGGGCAGACAGATCCTAAGTGAGGAACCGTACAAAGAACAGGTACCTTGTACCTTGTACAAAGAACAGCTCAGAACCCCCTATGTATGGTGATGACATTAAATCGACTACTTTTTTCCTTGCCTGGATGTGGGTGACTGGGCCCCGCTTCTGGAGCAAGGCATGGAGGTGGGGCTCAATGGGGAGCGCCCAGTGGTTGGGCCTGCACCCAACGGGCCAGGCCGGGCACAGCCCGAAGAGCTAGCGTGATCAAACTTGCCACCTGTGGAAGGGTTTCCTTTGTGATAGGGTTAGAAGCTCTGTCATCCAAAAACCATAAAAATCCCAAGGAAAATAAATGGTGGGGCGGGCGCCGGGCCGGGTGCTGGCATATCTGTCCTGGTTTCCGGGCTGGTCGCCCCCTTCACTGCTCTGCCGGTCCTCCAGTTATAATCCATCATACACCCGTCTATGGGGGGAGCGCAGAGTCGGTGTGGGGAGGACACTATGCCAGGTGTCCCGGCACTCCGGACTGCTCTCTGGCCCGCCATGGTTTTTAATGCACTACATACATTCGCACATCCTTTGGGGTGCTGGTTGACCTGGGTGGGGGTGACAGTTGCAGGTCATTATTGCCCTATGACCATCTCGCCTCACCCCCACAGTTTCTCCAATTTTAATGCATGACACCCCACCAGACACAATCACAGTACAGGGATAATGGTTGCCAGTCTGGGACCTGGTAACCATAGTAATAGGGTGGATGGTGGGTTTTCACATTTCTCTTGGCTTGAGTCCTGGGGCCTGCAAACACCCCTCCAGTTGTTTGGGCCCCGCCTTCCTCCCCCCTCTCTTGGCACCCTCCCCCATCCTTGCTCATGATGGGCACTCGCTATGATCATTTTTGGGTGGCTGCTGGCTCCTGCGTTGGGCGTGGGAGGGCGGTGGTCCGGTACCCGTACCGCTCCCTTAGGGACTGGTCGGGGCCCCTCGGTCGGGCTCGGGACCTCCTTGAGTCCTGGGGGGTTGGTGGCGTGCCCCTGCTGCTGGACGGGCTCGCTGACTCAGACCCCCTCCTCGATGTGCCGGCTCAGGAACTCCGTACACCAGTTGACTAACCAGTTAGTTAGATTTGACTAATATGGTGTTCATTCACTAATACGTTCGATAGAAACACTATAGACTTTAATTACTTGTGCTGGGACCACTAACAACAACAAAGGTTATACTAACATATCAACTCACAGGTTCTTACAGGTGTTCAGACACTAAAAAAGAATCCCACTGCACCACTTGTTAATAGCACTGCTTTTCTCATTTTCCCACATCATGTCCTGCCCTTTTATGTCCTCTCTTGTTCTCTTGGTTAGTTATTGCATGTCCTCACTAGGTGTGTGTGTCCCCCCCCCCCCCCCCCCATCTACACATGAATGTTGTAATGTTACTTGTGTTCAACTATCTAGACTGTCTCACTATTTTTCTGCTGTGGTTCTCACCCCTAGTCCCCTTGTCCCCTCTGTCTGTCTGTTTTTCTGTCTGGCTGCATTTTCAATAAACATCAGAATAATAATAATAAAAAAAAAACATTAAAATAAGCAGAGGGAGTATTTCAAACTCCCATTGCACAGCAAAACTGTTGCAGCACAAAGGCATACAGATCCACGATTCTGCAAGGCCATGCAGCTGAACAGGACAGGTTTAAAAACAAACAAACAAACAAACCAAAACAAAAGAAAGTAACATTTGTGAAGTTCATAATTTAGATGCTCAGAGCTAAAGTTTAAAAAGATATGCATGACAGCAGTTAAACCTCTGGAGTTCTTTTGCAAGGGAATTTTCTTTCTGGAAATATGGACCTGATTCCCAATTGTACAACTTGAGGGGTGTTCGACACTGAATAATAAAAGTGGATGATTATAATATGATAATAATAATAAATAATACATGGTTACAGTGTCTGTGGTGGGAATGGCTGGAACAGCTGGCCAGCTCAATTTAAAGTGCTACGTTATGGAACAACACCATCTAAATTCACATTCTGGCACAGACAGCAATTATCCAATATGGATGCCTCCTGTGATAACAAGCTATGCTGCATTGTGGTGGAGTTCCATTACACAAATATAATGGATAGTGCTACAGTGAAGGGCTCTTGGAAATTGAGCCATCACCACTAGATAAGGTCTCTATTAAATGTGAGTGGATGGGCCAGGTACTGTTGTGGTTATAGTGAATGAAATGTAAGTCTCCAAACAGACAAAATGTAGATGTAGTGTCCTCAGGATGATGTTCACAGCAGTCCTGTGCCAGTGGTAGAAGAACATGGAGCGTTTTTTTTTCTGCATCCCAGCATGTTTCTGAAATCCCACCAGATTCAGCTTTTTTGAAAATCAATACACTCACCTTGCATTCTATTGCAGCCAACAAAGTTTCTCATCCGCACCGTGACTGCTTGTGGCAAATGTTTTGACAATTTAAAAATCTCGCCCGGCATCGATGGCAATCGCAGCCTGTCACATTCGCCCATCCCGTTGTCTCATCACCATCCAGTTTTGTCCATAGTAGCCTGAAATTGGTGCTGCCAGGAACATAGTGTAAATGTAGTGGCATTCATCAGTTGCCCTCTACTCTATCTATTCGATGTGGATGTGATATGCAAGTCAGTACAGTGAGCTACTAAAGGGTTTGCTAGTTTGTGTTTTTTGGAGGGTTTTTTTGTGATGATTATTTTGTATTACCGTTACAGAGGGATATCAGTGATGGAAGGCCAAAGAAAAATACTGTATGATAACCACAGAACTGAAAATGGAAATTGTCAGGGGGAAAGCACTTGACATGTCTCTATCCTGGTTTCTCAGTACAATATGGCCAGGTCAACAATAATTACCACCAATTTCCAATAACAACTGTGAAAAGGTTGCATGTGATGAGCAAGAATGCATTAAATCTCGGTATGGATGTGACTAATGACACAGTCATAGGAAGTTGTCGTTTTTTTTGTCCTCATTTCTTGTTCTAAATAGACCAGTTAAACCTCTACCGTAACTTAGTAGAGCTGATTGTAGCAAGAATCATAATAGCATTTTGATAAGTCCCAACTGATCACCTGCAGCAGGTTTTCTAATTAAAAGCAACTGCATGGATGCCCAACCTGGATGTGTTGTATCATTAATGTGATTTTTGTTTTTTGTTTTTGTTGCCTCAATAGTTGTTATTTAACACCCTCCTTGCATAATATACTGTAAATAACCAGTGGGAAAAAAATACAAAGTTTAAGTACATGGGCACAATTGCTCCCCCTTCAACAAAAATATACAACCCCAATTCCAATGAAGTTGGGACGTTATGTAAAACATAAAACAATACCATAAAAACAGAATACAATGATTTGCAAATCATATTCAACCTATATTTAATTGAATACACTACAAAGACAAGATATGTAATGTTCAAACTGATAAACGTTATTGTTTTTAGCAAATAATCATTAAATTAAAATATTATGGCTGCAACACGTTCCAAAAAAGCTGGGACAGGGTCATGTTTACCACTGTGTTACATCACCTTTTGCTTTAACAACATTCAATAAAGGTTTGGGAACTGAGGACACTAATTGTTGAAGCTTTGTAGGTAGAATTCTTTCCCATTCTTGCTTGATGTACAGCTTCAGCTGTTCAACAGTCCGAGGTCTCCGTTGTCCAGACAGGTCTGGACTGCAGGCAGGCCAGTCTAGTACCCGCACTCTTTTACCTCGAAGCCACGCTGTTGTAACGTGTAGAATGTGGTTTGGCAATGTCTTGCTGAAATAAGTAGGGGCGTCCATGAAAAAGACGTTGCTTGGATGGCAGCATATGTTTCTCCAAAACCTGTATGTACCTTTCAGCATTAATGGTGCCTTCACAGATGTGTAAGTTACCCATGCCATTGGCACTAACACAGTCCCATACCATCACAGATGCTGGCTTTTTAACCTTGTCTCCATAACAGTCCGGATGGTTCTTTTGCTTTTTGGCCCGGAGGACACGACAAAAACAAGTTGAAATGTGGACTCGTCGGACCACAGAACACTTTTCCAATTTGCATCAGTGCATCTTAGATGAGCTCGGGCCCAGAGAAGCCGGCGGCGTTTCTGGGTGTTGTTTATAAATGGCTTTTGCTTTGCATAGTAGAGTGTCAAGTTGCACTTACGGATGTAGCACAGAAGTGTATTTACTGACATTGGTTTTCTGAAGTGTTCCTGAGCCCAGGTGGTGATATCCTTTACACATTGATGTCAATTTTTGATGCAGTGTCGCCTGAGGGATCGAAGGTCACGGGCATTCAATGTTGGTTTTCAGCCTTGCCGCTTACATGCATGCAGTGATTTCTCCAGATTCTCTGAACCTTTTGATGATATTATGGACCATAAATGATGAAATCCCTAAGTTCCTTGCAATTGTGGGTTGAGGAACATTGTCCTTAAACTGTTCGACTATTTTCTCACGTACTTGTTTACAAGGAGGTGAACCTCGCCCCATCTTTGCTTGTGAATGACTGAGCAATTCAGGGAAGCTCCTTTTATACCCAATCATGGCACCCACCTGTTCCCAATTAAGCTGTGAACCTGTGGGATGTTCCAAACAGGTGTTTGATGAGCATTCCTCAACTTTCTTAGCCCTTTTTGCCACCTGTCCCAGCTTTTTTGGAATGTGTTGCAGCCATAAAATTCTAAGTTCATGATTATTTGCTAAAAACAATAAAGTTTATCAGTTTGACCATTAAATATAAAAGTAGTGTATTCAATTAAATATAGGTTGTACATGATTTGCAAATCATTATATTCTGTTTTTATGTCTGACACAACATCCCAACTTCATTGGAATTGGGGTTGTAAATAATGACAAAGTTATTTAAAAAAAAATTGGGAATGTTGAAGAAATATAATGTTCGAGTGGGCCATGTACACTCACTTTTCTAGTCATAATAATCTTATTTTACAGTCCTTTGTTTTAAACTGTTCTTTGCTAGGAATTCTTGTGTTGATGTGCAATCTGTATTCCTTGTGCAGGTCTGCACTGCACTACTCTGTACTGTACTGTCTTTTGTAATTCTCTTTATCTTGTTTACAGTGAACCTCCGTTTATCGCCAATGATATGTTCGTGACCCACCCACAATAGGTGAAAAATTAACAATACAAAAAACTTTTACCCTTCCATCAAAATTTTTACCCATTTTTAAACTAACAGACTTTTTAAAAACAATGTAAATGTATTTGAACACATGAAAGAAATTGCAAGCATGAAATGTATAGAAAATACGGTATGTATTGTAATGTCTGTGTTATATACAGTATGTGCCTTTAAGAGGCGGGGCCTAGTGAGGTGGCATGTGACGTCTGCGAATGAGTGTCATGAGCATGAGATGTGGCCGACAGCAGATCCTGTTTTAGTGTGCTCATTTTGTGTATGGGCTTTATTGTTATCCTGGCGTTTATTTAACAGCTGAGAAGTGCATCGGTAACTGTAGCTCTCCTTTCCCACATGCAAGGGCATTACAGTAAGTAAGTATACTGTAAAAAACCTGTAAAAGTGGTCGCTATAAACTATAGATTTGGACAATATAGTAGGGATTTCCGACAAACATACTATCCATCCATCCATCCATTTTCTACTGCTTATCCGAGGTCGGGTCGCGAGGGCAGTAGCTTTAGCAGGGACGCCCAGACTTCCCTCTCCCCATCCACTTCATCCAGCTCTTCCGAGGGGATCCCGAGGCGTTCCCAGGCCAGCCGAGAGACGTAGTCTCTCCAGCGTGTCCTGGGACGTCCCCGGGGTCTCTTCCCGGGGTCTCCTCATACTAGATATTGTATGTCCCTGGAAAACCTTCTATTTTGTAAAAGCAACACTTTTAATACAGCTCATGTAGTAGATTTCATTATATTCTGCATGAGTACCTAATTTAGCGGCCGGTGAATTTATGTCTTCAATTCAAAGGCTTGTGCTGTTGTCTCATCGGAGTTTACAGAAATGAACAGGAGGGTCACCACTTTGAACCAAGTAAGTAATTGATGTAAACAGGGTATTAAGCTTCACTTTAGAGCAAACCTCTTAGTACCTTTCCATTCCACTGCCTGCCATACAGCCTGCTCAGTATTTATTGAGACACCTCCAAAGCAATTTGGGATGGCAGGCGCAGATGGCTCCTCTAATCCAGGTAAATTATCTTTGAACCATTCAGAGTAAACAGACGTGCCTTTCTCCAAAAGTCTGGACTCTGCAAGCATAAAAGGAATGGTGACTGTCTGTATGCATCAAACAAGACATTGTACAGACAAACGTTGTCTATGCTTTTGACTGTGTATGCACCAGAGTTATTGATGTAAAATATATTGGCCTAAAAAAATAAAAAGCCTTTTCTACTGTTCCTAAATGTTGAGCGATGAAAGATTGAGATAACATTCTGAAAGCTCTGCTTGTGGGTACAAGCTTAACCTGTTTGGACCTGATAGATCGTGATAGCTAATAGTCCTACTGTGAGGAACTGACGTCAGACGCCGCTCCAGATGCTTCTCCAGTCACGCCACACTGTGTGCGCCCGAGAGACGAACTGCTTACTACGAACTGCTCATCTACTTACATCTTCACCTTTTAGCTTCGTTTTTACTTTTTGGGACTATTTTGAATTTATGAGAGCGGAGTAGCTCCATTTTCGAGGCTATTAGCTTCAGCTGCACCACTGGCGAGGCGCTTCGGCTATCCCACAGACTTTGCCTCCAAAACTCTGACCAAATAAACCTGAGGATGGACTTGTCCACCACTTGTACCCTTCTCCTTGAGAGGCTTTCCCTGCTAGAGGGATGTGCCCGCCAACTAGAGCAGAATAGTTTCGTAACTGTAGATGGGGCAGGCACACCTGTTAGTGTAGGTTGTAGCCGAACCACTAGCCCTGTTAGCATTAGCCCCAAATGGCTAGCTAACCGCGGCGAGCCTGTTCAGACGCATAATAGATTCACTCCTTTATCTAGTACCATTCCTCCTCAGTCTACTGGCTCCTGCATGTTCGTCATAAGTGACTCCATCACTTGGAACATCAAGCTTAAAAAACCCACCACTATAATGCATTTACCCGACATTAAAGCTAGCCTTACTGATAGTGATACAATATACCTAAATACACGATAAAAGGATGAGGCAATCAGACATTACAAAGAGGAACATAGCCAGGACTTGTAATCTTGCCAGAAAGATAGAACAAATATCATTGTGATATATCACCTATTCAGCAACGCAATTTTGGAGATTCTGAATGAAGTAAGGGCTGACTTGGAAGGAGTCATGCCATATCACCTAAGACAAAACTCTGCCTCAACTCTCCATTTCCTTGCGACTAGGTCATTTGATGTCAGCGCACTGTGACAAGTGGTGTTTTGTCTTAAGTTTTAAACTCAATGTTACACAGGAAGAGTAGATCCATCCAATTTTTATCCACTCTGGATGAGTTAAATCTAACAAAACATTGCTTTTATGTGATTTTTTTATTTTCTGTAATTCAGTAATATGTTTGTACTCTTCCACTAACACTTCCAATGCCATCACTTCAAATTTCACTCTCTTCATTATCTACTTTGTAGATAAGTGGATCTGACCGTTGCTGAATATTTAACAAAACTGTCTGGTTTTGTCATTAAATAAAGCAGGCAGGAAGGGTTGGCGCACTCTGGCTCTCTGACGCCTCAAATTCTTGCAACTTCTCACACTTGTGATAGTGAAATGACGTAAAAACGACGTGCCACCGTCTGCAACTTAATGCAATGTTTCAAATGTATTTTGTAGAATAAATACTTCGTAGATTTAACTAAACAACATCAGATAAAGAAGATATGCACATTTCAAATATAACAGAAATATTTGACATCTTGGGTTTAGTTCCCCTTTAAAATTGTCAGACTTATAGTCTTAATATTTTTAAGTCTCATGCCCAGTAGGAATATGGGGTAGTAAAAGTATACAATTATATTAAATTAAATTCTTATAATATACAGAATGGGTGCATATACCTGCGATAGACTGGCAACCAGTTCAGGGTGTACCCCGCCTGCTGCCCGAAGATAGCTGGGACAGACTCCAGCACTCCCGTGACCCTTATGAGGATAAGCGGCTCAGAAAATGGATGGATGGATGGATGGGTACATATACAGTATGCAAGTTTAATTGATGTTTACAGGCAGCAATATGGAATGCATAATGTAGCAACGGAGAGAAGAACTGTAGCATACAGTTTTGTGTGAAAAGAAGAATGTGTTGGAAAACATCCAGAGGGCAGACAACACAATATTTATAGATTCCTGCAGAGATTTCAGGGAGCAGGACATGGAAGACTATTAAGTGAGGAGAGCAATGTGCATTCTTCTTGCTTTGGCTCTCAATAAGGAGGCTGGGGCAAGATCTATATGAAACCAAGCAAGAAAACACAAAAATATTTGTTTCTTTCGCGTACTTTGGACAGAAGATGATGCCGCTCGGTAGTGGGGCCACAGGAAAACTAGTTTTCTCAGATAGAGTTTAGTTTATGCCTCATCCCTTGTGCAAAGGCCTCAAGGGTGCTTAGACTTGGTCCCGCAACAAAGATGACCTCGTTTTGCATTAACTGCATCCCAAGCATTGAGGTTTCTCTCCAAGACGAGAGTTGACACCACTTACTTCTCGCTGTCATTGGGTTTTAAAAGAAATAAACCAATCCAGACCTGACCACTGACTTTCACCCTTATGTACTGTTTCCTTTCTATGCACATAGTTTGTATTCTGTGAATTTTGTCCTGGGTCAAGAATATCCTCACAATAAATGGCTACTATATTTGAAATTATGAACTACAGATCTTTTCGAAATGTTATGATAGCCTGTCCAACATTAAAGGTTTCATATTTTTCCCTATTTAGAACGCTGTAGAGTGACTCTCTAACATGGTCTAAAAGTGTTAATTTCATTTTTAAAAAAACTTGTTTTATTTTTTTTTATATGGAAGTAAATCCATGACATCACATTTTGAATCTGAATTACTAACAGATTTGTTTTTTTTTTACAATCAAAATATTCAACTTACTTTTCAGCTTCACAAATTCAACATTCAATTCAACATTCAGCTGCGAATTCAACATTCAGTATCAAATAGTCGATGTATTCAGTTGCAATTTCAACATTCAGTGTATATTTCAACATACGACAATGTTTCCATATGTTCCTCAGAAAGAACTACACATACATTTGTTGGGTTTGTTTGAACATAAACCAGACAAGGTTTTTATTTCACCTTATACTGTATAATACTACCTGCTTCAGTAAAATGTCATGTTAACTCTCCAGACCTTTAAAATATATTAATACATGCAGATTGTTTTTCTGTTTACAGTTTCTCTCAAATGTAATTTCAAAGAGAAGAACTGCCTTTCTGAGTTTTATTGGCTCAGCTCAGTAACTGAAGGACACATGGGTCACCACTGATGAATACATTTTATTTCATTTTTTCAAAGTTGTTTGTACTCATGCCAATGCCCTTACTGTGTATATTATTTCTCTAATTTATAATCAAAGTGATTCATATATGAATGAAGGGATACATTGCAAGAATATAATTCAATCAGGGCAGCTCATGGTAAAAGGTATTTGCTGAGGCCATTACAGTGTACCTTGTTAAGCCTCTTACCATGTTATTTGAGTTGCAGGCAAATTACTCGATAGCGGCCATAATTGGCTTTAATCAACTGGAGTGAATGTTAAGAAATTCATTGTATGTCTGTGCTGTACACATAATGCCTACTTCTTTTAAGTTTGCTTAAACAACAGGAGCTTAGTAATTATTCCTGGTATACGTAGTAGGATATATTAAAAAGTCCAAAAAGTTAGAGGAGAGTTAATGGTCAAAGATGGTTGTCCCGGTGTGCGTTGTGTAACCGGCGGCTGGAGAGAAGAGTGGTCCTGTGATGAATGGCGCCGTCATGCGCAGCTATAATCACGCCTACGCATGGCTTCCTGCATAATTGATTTTTAATCCCCGAATAGAAAGTAAATCACACGTGCAAAGCGAATAATAGCAAAGAGAGAGAAAGAAAGAGTGGCTTGAGGAAAAGCAGTAAACTTATAAGGATGTAAAATACAATGAAATGTATTTTGAACTCCAAGCACGACAGCAAGAACAGATATTTGTTTTATCTGGAAATTTTCTAAAAATAGATGTGTGTGTGTGTGTGTGCATGTGTGTGTGCGTGTGTATGTGTGCATCCTGTGCAAGATGACATTGTTTGGATAGAGTAATGAGATATAGATTGACCTGAGAAGCTGATACAGGCGCAGATTGCATCTGCCATCCAAAGTAAACACAGAGCTCGCATACTGGAGAGAACACTGCTAAGGAGCTGTCAGGCATGTACTGCACATACATTTACTGTAGCCCAGTATGCAAAGATGATGTCACAGGAAGATTGTAGTGGGATCCATTGTTCAATTTTTCAATCGTATCTTCTGATAAGAATGACATTACGTAATTGCGCTAAAGGGTGGGTGTGTTGCTCTTTTAACCCTTCCAAAGAGTCGTCCTTTGGAGGTTGGAAAATATTTTGTTCGCTTGCTCCATTTGAGCTCACAATCTTTTATCAAACTGGAATCAAATATACTTAGTGCACCTACCTACATAACTACTAGATGTGGGATGGTACAGGGAACCCACAGTACGGTCCCTACCTCGGTTTTTGGGCCACAAATCAATACATTTGGTTTTTGTTTTGTGGAGTAGAATTACATGTAATTCAATAATTTTCCCTCTCAAAATTATCTCTTTATTTTGCTTGTAAATGCCTCCGCTCCACAGATTATTTTCTTGTTAATCTTAAACGCTCAACTGTCCTGTGTCCAGCCAGGCAGCGTTATATCAAGATACAAACACAGGGTAAACTTGGTCCTATTGCTTGTGTTTCTTTAAAAGTATGGGCCATGTTTAAAGCAATGCTTGCATATAGGAAAATATCTGTCAACATTTCTCATTCCCTTGTCTGTGTATTCAGCAATGGAACAGACATTAATCCACACCAGCAATTTGAATGAAGCCAGTGCCTCCCGCTACCCACAAGGTGTATTTTCCCATGCAGTGTTTACCGAACCAACCCATCCCTAAATACTGGCCTTACCTACCAACCAACCAAGCAGCCATCATCACTACGAAGGTGTACTATGCCACATTAAACCTCCCTTATTTACTTCTCAACATCTATATATTGTCCATGGTAAGATGATACATTTTATTTGAGCAGAACATGAAGGCAGCAAGAAAATGGGCTGCTGCAGAAAGTGATTTACAGCACCCGTATGGTCTCGGCTCAACATACTTGGAACCCTGGGTGAGTATGTACTCGAAAATGACTTTGCCAATGGAAAAGTGTCGATAGCAAATACAGCCATGGCGAGAGCAGTAGTTACTGTGCAGTGGGAGAGGGCATCATTTGATTACAGGTGGTGCGCACAAAATAGTGAGGGGCGGAGAAAAGTGTTTGCCGTCCCTGACCGTCAGCTGGCTCGTGGTGAGGAGGTGCTCCGAGTTAGTGCTGCAGGGTTGAAGTTAAGTCTCTCTTACTTCAGGGCTCAACTTCTTCATTTACGCTGGCTGTAAGCAACAAACTGACAGGAGCCGGATGGATTTTTGAGATTGTGATCTTTTATTTGGACCACTTTATCTTGTTTTACAACACGCATCTCTCAGTCGCTCACTCTCCACTTGCACTGCTACTGTTAAAAACCCTTAAATACATTACTGTTCATTTCCCCTGCACACACACATTGTTGTTTTCTGGGTCAATTTTGACCCGACCCGGGCCAAGAATATTCTCATAATAGTTGTCTATATATGTGTCACCACCAAATCTAGGAATGTAATTATAAAAAGAAATGTTAGTGGGACTACAGAGCTAGAAGAAAGGAAGACAAATGGAAGGAAAAGGCCACTGTCAAAACAAGAAGTCTTGTGCAGACACCGTTCTGATCATCGCCTTTCCCACGCTCGGCAATGAATGGACAAGACAGCAAGACAAGGTGAGTTGGAACCAACAGGCTGGCTGTCAGTAGAAGTGCCAGCATGAGGAAGATGGAGGAGAGTGGAGGAAACGCAACGGTGGTGTAAGGTGGCAACAGCACAAAATGGGAACAAGAGACTCCAACAACTGACTGACGTTGCAAGATGCTAGAGTGACCCTGTATATCCTTCCAAAAGGCTGGGAAATTAATGTCCGTCAAAATCACTGAATGCTTGTGGGATCGCCATCGGTGTGTTCATGCTAGCTAGAGTAACCAACAAAACTGCGTTGGCTGACTTGCGGCAACTCCAATGATACAATTACCAATATGCCTCAATTCTTCCTGGTTACTGATCAACTTCATTCCATCAAATAACACCAAACAAGAGTCAATAGTAACAGCAGGATAAGCTAGCTGCTTGGCATAAGTGTAAAGATCAAACCTATTACATGCGCACAAAGTTTTGTGGTCAATCTGTAGACGAGAGATGATCAAACAAGTGTTGCAGACAAATGAAATGAAAATTGAAGAAAGCACAAATGGGCAAAGTAACAATAAGCATGGCGGAAAAGGAGAAGGAAGAAGTTCACAAACGACATTGAATTTCCACTACTCAAGGATTCCTCACTCACCACACACACACACACACACACACACTCATAGCCACCCTCCCATTCTCTCTCTCACACACATAATTTGTCCATGCTGTATTTTCTTTTGTGACATTGTGACCTTGATAGTAAACCTCCGCTTAGCAGCTATGAACTGTTTGACGTCCCGCATAATGACTGCCGACTGCATGCCTCATCTTTCATCTCACCAAGTCTGGGAACTTATGGAATCATTCCCATTCATTTAAATAGGAAGTACTAACTGAATATGTCCAAAATTCCTTAAATTAAAAATGGAAAGTGGCCATAAATTTACTAGAGCGAGTAAATAACTTGAACTGCTGTTCGATTTGTTCAAATACAATATTGTCATGTACTGCAGGCCTTCATATTCATTACTACCATGATTTAATGAATTTAAACATTTCCATATTGATCTGAAAAAAAAAAATACTGTAGTGGTTTTTTCTATTTTGTAATTACTATAGTATGCATTGAAAAGTGGGTTATTCCAAGGTGCTTAGTACGGGAGGGAAGCTGAGATACAGTGCTGCAGTGAGATATGAGTTGAATTTGTTCGGTGACCACACTCGTAACTCAAAACAGTTGCATCTCAAATCATCTTTCCATATTGAAATGAATGGAAATGCGATTATTTATAATCCATTCTAGCCTGCCCTCCAAAAAAGTTTTTTTTTTTTAAGAAAGAAAATGGTCCTCTTTAAAAGTGTACTTTATAAAAACATAGCAATAACATAATTGAATTGAACGTAAAGGATTACACATTTCAGGCATGATCATTAATTCATGGCGGTTCCTTCTGGTGTGTGTGACTTGGCCACCGGGGGGTTGCCAAGATACAAACAAAGAACACTTCACAACTACTGTAAGGGACTGCAGTAATAATTAGTATTTTTTTGCAGAGGATAAAGAATATACACCTGTGAGTATTGTTATATTGACTTTCTACATGTGTTGCTGCATGGTCCGTTGCTTAAAGCGCTGTAACACCGCCAAATGGAGTAGATGCTATTCGTTGTGACATGATGTTTCAGGTTATGTATTAGCATTAAGCTTGCGTAGTTTAAGGCAAAATTATGTGGTTGATTAAAATACAAAACGTGTAATTCTCTTTTTTTGTTTAGTTTGACAATAAGTGGTTTTAAGCCGCTTGAAGCCTCCTTTTTTGAAGAATTGTTCTCTGCCAGTCACTGATGGTGTAGTGGTACACTCGCCTGACTGGTGCGGGCAGAGCGGGTTCAGTTCCCACTTAGTGACGGTGTGAATGTGAGTGCGAATGGTTGTCCGTGTCTATATTTGCCCTGTGACTGACTGGCGACCAGTTCAGGGTGTAGTCCGCCTTTCACCCAAAGTCGGCTGGGATAGGCTCCAGCGCCCCGCGACCCTAACCAGGATAAGTGATGTTGAAAATGGATGGATGGTTCTCTGCCAAACTGCTGCTTATTGTGATTTAAGTTTAGTTTGATGCCACCATCCAGTGCTTCTATGTTAAATTTTTGCTCACAAGTCAAAGCAAAAAAAAAATATCTTGTAACTTGAAAACTCATAAGTCGGGTCACTTGTATCTCACGGCACCACTGCACAGTACTTTTTCAACTACTATTAAGACCTTTTCCAAGTGTGCTTCATAGAGTAAGATGACGAAAGGATGTCTTCGGTAGTCCAGCAGCTGACTGAATGTAGGGGTGGTGTGTGTGTGTGTGTATACATATATATATAATTTTTTTTTAAAGATTGCTCCCTTTTTAGACTTCCAAAAAACCCCTTGAACCCTCAGTTTACTTTTACCATGGCCCCTGAAATATCAATACTGCTAATGGTAATACCGTAATTGCACAAGCTGCTTTAGTTCTTGAATCAAAATATAATGGGGCTTTTTAAAATGTTAAATATTTTCAACTTCAGATGCACGTCCAGGGGCATCAAGAAAGTTTATATTTTGGTATGTCAACTCCTTGGGTAGTGAGTCAACGTATCTGTGGTCAGCTCAATTGCAGAAGAGTTGAACATATGGTCCTATATAATGAATGGGTGATGTTTGTCTTAGATTTGGTTATAATACTTCTCTTTCCCATCAAGGGTCTACGAAGTGTATTGCTGATTAGACTTGACTCCAACTGAATCTAAGGTCTTAGGAAAGTGTTAAAAAGGTGAAGCCATCCTTGCACTGGGTTTTGTTTTAAAAGTGACATAAAGCCAATGGAAAGGAGCTCAAGTGGGTTCCTCCCACCGTCTGCCGCGCCGGGCTAGTCATGCGTGCATTGGGAATGGAATAGAATGCAATCACCTGCTCTTTTATAATGGAGCTGTCAGCACGTTCGCCAACCTGAGGGTGTGTGAAGAGGCACTAAGCCAGTCGATGAGCCCTACAGGCCTGATCACTTTGCTTATAAATTTGGTATGCATGATATGTGGTGACAGGCCATTGTGAGAGTGTGAGCATACACGCGTGTGCTTGCGCATGAATGTGTGCGCACTCAAGCAGAGTCGTTAGTATTTGTTTTGAAAGCCGTAGGAGTTTAAGTGATTGGGTATCCATACATGCATGCCCATGCATAATGCTATTCACACTCATATAGATGAATATATGAAAAGGATTGTCATCGTAATCCTTGTCAAAATAACACTGACTAGTTACTGATGAAGTTTTAGTAGTTGAGTGGCTAAAGGGGAGTCCAATTTTTTTCCAGGAAGAGGAGAGCATCATCTCCACATTCCACCTATCAAGGAGAGAGTGGTTGTGTCAAGACAATAGACATTAGACTGGAAACACAAGAGACAGGTCATGACACAACAGATAGGAGCTGACATTAATGTGCAGAAGCACACCTAGCACAAATGAAGATGGCTGCAAACAAAATGGATCAGAATGAGCTCATCTGGGGTGAAGAAATTAGGTCAGCGTTTTTTTGGGTTGCTTGTGATCTAGCTATTTAGTCAATAGTATTCAGTAAAAACAACCAAATTCGAAGAAACTGTAGTTGGGTGACATACTGGCTGCTCGACCTACGATTTGGATTTTTTTGTTTTAGAAATAATCCAATTCAGTGTCAAACTTCCAACACAGCCTTCTTCTACCTAGGTAACATTGCAAAGATTCGCTCAATGATAACAACCCCAGATCCCAAAACCCTAATCCATGCATTCGTTTCTTCTAGACTCGACTACTGCAATGTCCTTCTTGCTCCTTTCCTCTGGAATCAACTTCCACCTAGTGTTTGAAATTCTCCTTCAATCCAGCTGTTTAAAACGACTCAAGACACATCCCTTCGAAAAACATTTTGACTTTGAATTACGGTAACTGGGCCCACCTCACTATCGCGGCTTCAGGCTTAGGTTTCAGCCAATATCTATTTCTTTCCTGTGATGCTCATATATTGTATTGTGCGCTGTGTTCATGCGTACTGTTGTTGATGTATCTGTGTGTACTTGTTTTCAACATTGTTAAGTACATTGGGATGCCTCGGTGTAATTTTGCACGATAAAAAAACAGCCTTTAAACTTGAAACTGTCGTCATTATAAAAATTGTATTACCTGTACAAGCAATTAATACTTCAGTGGTACCTTGATTTACGAGTTTTGTTTTGTCAGCCAAAATTTGAGGTACAAGCAAGCTTCAGATACTGCATGAGCAGATATTAAAGGAGGGTAGTGGCTCATGCATAGGGAATGTGAAGACGCCAACCCGAGATTCCAGAGGAGATGATTTCATGCTGGGATATTTTATTTTGGTTTGGGGGTTGACAAAATTCCTCTTGCAATCATTTGATATCTCTAATAAGTCTAGACTGGTAAATGACAAGAATGACTTCAATGGTTTGGGATGAATTGCTGTGATTTGGTATTTGAAAACAAAGTCTGCTGGATAGGACATTATTTTAATGCATGCAAATACGACATTCATGATGTTTTCTAATTGTGTATGTGCATTCTTAAAGATGTAAAGTTTGATTAAACAGATACATTACTGTCGTTCTTGTGAATGGTTTTAACTCTCAAAATTATCATGTCTTTCTGAAATTGTTTTAATAAAATTAATTGAATAGCACAGTTATTCAAGTAAATATCAAATTTACTGATGTTGATCGTCTCCAAGGAAATTTGTTTACATTTTTCTATCCATCATTGATTATATATTGTAATTCATCAATACAACTTGCTAGCTCATGTGTGACCGGACAAAACCTGCTGATTGTTGAGATAAATTTGCACAGTGCTTTCACATCCCCCAAACCCCTGAAAATTTGGGGACTGGATGTAAAATACACTAAGTGCCAAAGGTGTTTCCAAGGCAAGTGCAATACAAAAATATTTATTTAAAAAAAACAAGAATGTCATAGGAAATCACACAAAAGCAATACATTATATAGACCACCACTAGCATGAGCCTTACTGAGCCTGCGCAAGTTGGATAACACACACAGGAACACACACTAAAAATGTCAGACATGCTAAAGACATGCAATGCAATGTGAGATTTTGTCGAACAGCACTGTAACTTTCCATAATTCAACATAGTGAGTGTTCCTTATATTAACTCTGAAAATGTCAGTTTCTACCAATTCAACTGAATAAGCGTATGTACAAAATCCAAATATATTCTTGTGAGAACAGGCTCAAAGAGGGACATTTTTTTTAAAGATGTAAATAGATAAAATACACAATTGTGCAAAATGAATTGGGAGATGCGCTCCCACTGGCGACTCCATCATTCTGCTGGGGGACTTCAATGCTCACGTGGGCAATGGACCTGGAAGGGCGTGATTGGGAGGAACGTGATTGGGAGGAACGGCCCCTCCGATCAGAACCCAGGCCGGTGGGGAGGATACTTTGAAGATCTCCTCAATTCCAAGGACACACCTTCCCATGAGGAAACAGAGTGTGGGTTCTCTGAGGCCGGCTCTCCTATCTCTGGGTTTGAGGTCACCGAGGTGGTTAAAAAACTCCTCGGTGGCAAGGCCCCAGGGGTGGATGAGATTCACCCGGAGTTCCTAAAGGCTCTGGATGTTGTGGGGCTGTCCTGGTTGACACGCCTCTGCAACATCGCGTGGACATCGAGGACAGTGCCCCTGGATTGGCAGACTGGGGTGGTGGTCCCCCTTTTTAAGAAGGGGGACCGGAGGGTGTGTTCCAACTACAGGGGGATCGCACTCCTCAGCCTCCCTGGTAAGGTCTATTCAGGGGTACTGGAGAGGAGGGTCCGTCGGGAAATTGAATCTCAGATTCAGGAGGAGCAGTGTGGTTTTCTTCCTGGCCGTGGAACAGTGGACCAGCTCTACACCCTCGGCAAGGTCCTCGAGGGTGCATGGAAGTTTGCCCAACCAGTCTACATGTGTTTTGTGGACTTGGAGAAGGCGTTCGACCGTGTCCCTCGGGGAGTCCTGTGGAAGGTGCTTCGGGGTACCGAACCCCCTGATACGGGCTGTTCGGTCCCTGTACGACCGGACTCAGATCTTGGTCCGCATATCCGGCAGTAAGTCGGACTCGTTCCCGGTGAGGGTCGGACTGCGCCGAGGCTGCTCTTTGTCACCGATTCTGTTCATAACTTTTATGGACAGAATTTCAGGGCGCAGCCGAGGCGTAGAGGGGGTCCGGTTTGGTGGCCTCAGTTTTGCATCTCTGCTTTTTGCAGATGATGTGGTTCTGTTGGCTTCATCAAGCCGTGATCTCCAACTCTCACTGGAGTGTGAAGCGGCTGGGGTGAGAATCAGCACCTCTAAATCTGAGACCATGGTCTTTAGTCGGAAAAGGGTGGCGTGCCCTCTCCAGGTCGGGGATGAGATCCTGTCCCAAGTGGAGGAGTTGAAGTATCTTGGGGCCTTGTTCACGAGTGGGGGAGGAATGGAATGGGAGATCGACAGGCGGATCGGTGCAGCATCTGGAGTGATGCAGACTTTGTATCGGTCCGTTTTGGTAAAGAAGGAGTTAAGCCGAAAGGCGAAGCTCTCAATTTATCGGTCGATCTACGTTCCTACCCTCACTATGGTCACGAGCTGTGGTTCGTGACCGAAAGAACAAGATCGCGGATACAAGCGGCCAAAATGAGTTTCCTCCACAGGGTATCCGGCTCTCCCTTAGAGATAGGGTGAGAAGCTTGGTCATCTGGGAGGGGCTCAGAGTAGAGCCGCTGCTCCTCCACATCGAGAGGAGCCAGATGAGGTAGCTGGGGCATCTGATTCGGATGCCTCCCGGACGCCTCCCTGGTGAGGTGTTCCGGGCACGTCCCACCAGGAGGAGACCCCGGGGATGACCCAGGACATGCTGGAGAGACTATGTCTTTCGGCTGGCCAGGGAACGCTTCGGGATCCCCCCGGAAGAGCTGGATGAAGTGGCTGGGGAGAGGGAAGTCTGGGCGTCCCTTCTAAAGCTACTGCCCCGCGACCCGACCTCGCATAAGCGGTAGAAAATGGATGGATGGATGGAATTGGGAGATGATCTGATTCGAACAATTTTACTTGTGTTAAAAAATGGAGATCAATAGAATAGTACTATTGATGACTGAGCGCAGAATATTTTGTCTGATTAACCTTTTGATTGCTAAGTGAGGTTATTTTGACCTGTATCCTTTTTGTCAGCACAAGCCAGCTCTAATGTAAAACACAGAATTAGCACTATTAATCATTAAGCTGGCTAACGACAGCGTCTTATTTGTCTCTGGGGGGAAATGAATAGTACATCTCTTTGGTTCCATATTATCATCTATTTAAGTTGTATTAAAATGAAAACGCAGCTTCGTATAGTCATTAAGTGAAAAAGGTTGTGGATGTATGCCCTGTATGCTTTTAGTTAGTGCAAAAAGTCAACATGTATTTTCCTAAATGCACTCTGTTGGTAAAAAGTACTGAGGCGCTTCACAGCCGACGACTGATCTGAATATCAAAGGATAGCCATTTTTCAAATGTATTCAGCGTGTGTTGTTGTTTCCTAGAGTTTCTCTGACCCTGCAGTCTTCTGTCAGGATTCACACAATCCCATCGCAGAATTCAAAATGATGCTGCCCAAGGGGACCAATATCAAAGGCTTCACTTTCTATTACCACATTACATCGTAGCTGGGCTGCTTTCTGCCCTCTGAGCTGAGCGTCAGCATTTGTCTCAGGGATACGAGAGTATTGCAGTTCCCTCTAATTGATTAAAACGAAATATAACAAAAGGTTATCATCTTGCATTTTTTTCCACTTTATCTGCTTTTATCATAAAAAAAAAAAAAAAACCTTGACATGGACTTGGTAACCAAATGAGCATTGGATACAATTTCTATTGTGGCATATCTGCATTAACGTCACCATGGACCAGGATGTCCTTTACTTAAATCATTTGCATTTCATAGCGAGCCTCGAGTGATTGTGAAACACAGTTCGGCAAGAAGAAGAATTTGACTCCCCATACAAGCAACACCGGCTTGTAGATTAAAACATTTTGAGTGTTGCACATGCAAAATGTATTCAGGGTGTGTTCACACTGGCATCATTTACTCACTTTAAATCTAACTAGTTTATTTACGACTGAGTTTGGTTCATTTGGACTTGTGCAGACATTAAACAACTTCTGCTGTGTATCAAATCAACCGGTCCAAGGCCTCATGAGGTAATCTCCATGTAGCTCTTTCCTGGTGTATTGTAGTTTACTACTAGGCTTTACACAATCAGGCTTTTTGGGAGCGATCACCTATCAGCGAGTTTAAAAAACCAATAACCGAACCAAGAAATAATGTCTCCCTGTTCCTCTATTTAAGCCATTGAGGCATAGTGACAGACAGACCAAATAAATGTTCTTCTATTAGATTAGTTCTTCTTTTTTAAACCTTTTTACATTTTTGTTTGTTGGTGTGCTGAGAGATTTTCCAATTGTAAAATATGTGCCTTCGCTCCAAAAAGGTTGGAAATCACTGCTCTAATCAGGTCATGTATTCTAATCAGTCAGGTCAAACCAACATTACAACATGACAGAAATAAGGGAGCTCATTTACCGTAGTTGAATTACTTCATTATAATTAAATTACTCTACACATACTGAAACTTTAGAGCATGATTCAACAAGGTTTATGCACAACCGTTAGTGCTAGCACTAGCTTGCTAGGCCACCAACACATTTGTCCCCATTTTGTTCTTATAATACACGTGTGGCGATGTCGTCGCCATGGTAACGAGTGTATCTGGTCACGTTTATGAGTTGACAAGATAAAACCCAGTGATCGTAAAAGACGGGATGCGGTGGTATCGGAATAAAAGATTTTATTGCAGTAGTCTGCCAGTGCAATCGTGAAAGACCAAATTTGTCTTGTCGTCTGATCCACGCACTACATGTTGTCTGTCCCAGACCGCCGACAGGTATTGGTTGTCAGATATTTACAATACTACATCAAAAGACATCTGACAAGGCTAAAAATAAACTAGCTTTTGAATTCAAATATCCTGTACACGATGGTGACGAGGAGAAAATGTCTTTTGCGGATTTGTTCAATGATCGGATCGGCGAATTGTGACATTAAAGCCGATCAGCATAAAATGCTAATTATCGGCCGATACCAATCAGGCCGATCAGATCGGTGTAAAGTCTATTTATGACATTATCCAAACACACAACACAAATTTTGCTCCATTTTGTGCTTATCAGCATTGTTTCATTCACTACTCTACAACAAACCTTCCTGTTCATATTCTTGTGATCAAAAAGACAATAGAGCTAGGGGTGACAGTAGACGGTATACATTTGGCTCAAAGTATAGATTTTGACTCTACCAACCTATCACAACAACGCTTTTGATGACCACTTCTTATCTGAAATAGTGTGAAAATGGTTTCAAGCACATCTTACCAACGAAGTTGGAGGAGGTGCCAGCCGTACGTGCCTCTATACTGAACATTCACCCATCCTCCCTGCTTTACGGCTGCTCAGGAAGTACTGGGGAATGCTAGGCGCTAGGCTAACTTGCACCATAGCCTACTTGCTATGAGCTGTGCCTGGCTAGCTAGCACTGCGGATTATATAACCCATACAGAAAGACTTCCATTAGAATTTTTACACTTATGGTCATATTGTCATATTTAGCGCTACAGTGAAAGAATTCAATTTATGCCATGATATAGACATTAGGTCATATCGCTCAGCCCTAAATAGAGCAATTTCATTTGGTTTGTGTTGACCATTTTGGTAGGCCTAATTTTTTTTTACCGCATTAACATGAACCGACCAAAAGAGGAAACGGACATTTACAACAACATCGACATCAAGTGATGAACAATACATGTGAAAGCATGTTTCCACATATTATCCTGACCAATTTTCCTTTGGTGTGGCGTGTGTTTAGAGATCCCCAAGTCATTAGCCACAATAAAAATTACAAGGAGAAGAGCTTGCCAAAGCGATGTAGTAACTAGATAAGCAAAAAGCTAGCGTAGCTTCTACCACATCTTTCTTCTTTGTATTTTCTAGGAGTCTGGGTGCCCTGCTGCCTCTCACAGGTCAGTCTGGGCACTACGCCAGTCTTCTGGTTTTGTGGACCTGACTCTTGATTGTCGGTGGAGATATTGTTACATCTGGTGTGTGCTGCTGTGTTGGTCATCTTGAGTACACCACTCATTATTACGGTAAAGCACATGATGATATTTTATTGTGGTGTATGTTTAAAAAACAATGGCTGTTGTTTCCGCTGCCATTTTACGTTAGCGATCAGGATTACTCTGCAAAAATTACTTAATTGGCTGCATGGCAAAACAAGAGAAATCTAGTACAATAGCATACATTGCCAAAAGCTGACTTCTTAGTGTAATAAATAGGGTAATGTGAAATGATATGATGATGTTCAATGTCAGCCTTTTTCATTCTTCCTCAAACTGCTGACTGCTTTATATCCCTTTCTGAATGCTGTATTTTATTTTCGGGCAGACATAAATACATTTCCCCAATGGATCCATCATTTCATTGTTGTTTAATTTAGTTTTAAGACAATCTATCCATCCGTCTCATATCTAAGCTGAGCTGCACTTCATTTTTCTGACAGCTGTGAGCGTGATTTGAACTGGCAGCCATGTCATTGATTCCTTGGCAGAGGCAGAACTATGGCATCTGTCTAGGCTGCAATATCATCACCTGTAATGAGACAGGACTGTCTTCACTATTTTCACTTGCCTGTCATTCACCGTCGATAAAGTGAATTAGTAATTAGAAAATCAATTAAACCTTAAGGCAAGTTCTTACGTTAGCCTACCCATGACAACACAATAATGATCCAGCGGTAAATGTATAGAGAAATTTTGTAGGCGCAGCATAAATGAATTGAACCTACAGCTATATTTTATTCAACACAGTGAGCAGATTTCAAACACTTTTTTTGTCATTTATCAGTGTTAAGGCTATGCCTTCAGTATGCGCTCAACTGGAAAAAAAATTGGATTCTCGGTGAAAACGCCTGCAATATTCAAGCACTTTGAATGGCTTGGGTGCTGTTTTTTCTTGGATTAATTTGTAGCTGTACAATGCAAACTTTATAGTTGGAAAAGTAAACAAGTTTTAAAAATGCAAATGAATGAATACATCTATTTTTATCTACACAAAAAAAAAACACCATGAGACTAAAGTCAAAATACTGACAATATATTTGTAATTTTAAGTTGGGACATTAGGAGTATAAATGTATAGCTTCGTTACGATATGATTGTTGAGGATGTTGTCCAGTCAGACTTTAATTTAAGTTATATAAACAATGTTTCGTCACATCATCACTATCATCAGTATGAGCTATTTGATGTGGTTTTATGTGAATCTGATAACATGCGTGTCTGTCACTGAGAAAGAACTACACTAACTGAAATTGCCTCCTTTGTTAGCTTTGTTCAATATTGTTTAACCAAAATACAATTATATTACCAGATTAATATTACCTGTTTTTTGTTTTCGCTAAAAACAGCAGTTACTCGTCTCAAACTGTCACATTCAAGTGTGAAGGTTTGACATTCACTTGTAAACATTACGACTTCATTAAAGGATTACTTTTGTTCCTAAAAAATATTACTTGATATTACTTTTTTTCCTCCAAATTTCATTTTAGTGTGGCCATAATACTGTTCATCAGCTAGCATTAGCGGGTGCCTTTTTTCGATGGACGTGCATAACAATTATGTGTTTATTATATTTGAGGATGGACTTTCACTTTTTTTTTGCAAGTGTCCTTGTCACCGGTCTCATTTTTAGCAAAATATTTCCACACGCTTGAGGAACCACTACGAGATTGCTGTGCGGAGCCATCAACTGTCGGTTTCAGCAAGGCATCCGTGTTGTTAATGCATGTGATTAGTCGACTTGAAGTTCTAATCAGCATTGCGGAGTGGTAAAGACAACCCCAACTCCATTTGGTATTGTCTTCTAGCTGGGATAGGCTCCAGCACGACCCCGGCCCTCGTGAGGATAAGCAGTACAGAAAATGGATGGATGGATGAATGTGTACCAGCCAGGTCTCCAATACTTTTGTCTATGTGTCCTGGATATCACTGCCTCTTCTCCAGTATATATCGGTATAGACACTAGTAACCAACAACTCCGACCCACGGTTGGATGGATGATCTTAATAATCCGCTTTTCCATGGAAATGTGCTGACTTTGCCTGGCTTGCCACGTCAGCTCAACTCTTCTTCAGTGATTTGCATTTCCATTACAATGCAGCAATCCATCTGCACAAGCTTCTGACTGACTACGAGGTTTTTCAAGTCGCTGATGTCTCTAAAACGGCTGCCATAAAGCAGCTATAAAGACATAAAAATCACCATACAGTCAGGGCAATATGGTTGGGGGAAAAAAAACATTATGAAGGAGTATAAAAGTAGTTTTCATATGCACTAAGCAAGCTTGGATTTGAATAAATAACTATAATGGCACTGATGGGGGGAAGAATTAAATGCCGTCTGTAGAAACATGCCTTAATCCGAGAAGGGACATGTCTGTGTCCATGGAAATAGAATTAAGTGGGGTTTTTAAAACACTTTATAGAAGGAAGCAAAACAGAGATAAAACAGAGGTCTGAACTGTGTGCCCACTTCATCTGCCTTGAAATGATTAATCCCATCTCTGTTAATTAGTAGCCGCACTTGCAAAATGACCTCTGAATCCTGCCTGTCGCGCTCTCTGCAGCTCCCACTGCCTAGCGACGCAGTGGCAGAGAGGATCGGAGCGAGAAAAGAGAGGGATTAGAAGTAGGGCGATGAGAGAAGACAAGGTGGATGGCTTATAAAAAGTGCTAAAGTTTGTAAGAGGAAAAAATTAGTATCAAATAAGATCCACTTTCTCAGCTGCTAATAACTACGTATGGGAACAGACTAGTGTAATATACAATTTGAGTGTTTATGAACAACAACAAGAGTTTGGTGTGTTTCTGCCCTATTTGCGGCCAAACATACTATGGGAAACGGAAAATCTCTTCCGTGGTATCTTGGATGACCCCACATTAGGAATCTTGGGCAGGATTGGTTTTAGCATGCAGAAGCATGCTGAAAATTTGCAAGATGGCATAGCGGTAGACTGGTGCGCGATACCAGGGAGAGTGGCATTGGAAATCCACGCACAGATTATTTATTGAGTAGATATCCACAAGTAAAGGGAGCCAATACATGTCTTAAACCACTTTCCTGTCTCTTTAAAATATTCAGCATACTCTCCTTCAAGCTATTTTCTGTTTTTCCAATGCTACAACCAAAATGGGATAGGTCATAATTTCCTCCACCAATCTTGAAAATGAGCGGTATTGTCATATTTAGAACAGGGGAATTGACTAAATGTCCTTAAATCTGTAATGGGGAAAATCAATCAATCAATCATTTAAATTATCTTTGATGGAATCTCGCTCTGAATGTTCTGGATGCCCATGTCGTATTGATGCGAATAATACTGCCCAGTGGAGGCGCCGTAGCAGAGGTCAGTGTGAATGTAGCTCCCTTCCCCATTACTAACGTCATGTTGGTTCTCTTTAGACAGCAAACTAGTTGTGACTGAATCAATAAGGCCTCTGCAGCAGTTCACCCCATTTTGGATCATCAAAAATAAATTCCACACATTCTTTCAATTAATCCAGTATGAACATCCTCAATCTTGATAGTTGTTTGCCATGCTGTGGGAGAACCCATTAAATGTTGGTGAGGATTAAAAAAAAATATATATTCCGTTTATTATTATTTTCACTTTTCACCTTTTCAGTCCACTTGCCCCGGGGCCAAGAGGGACGGTGACCAACCAGCTTCAGCAGATTGAGCTGCACTCGCAGGGCTGCACTGGAATAATACAAATTTCTATGACCTTATCAGTAGGGCCATATATTTTCAGTTAACAAGTCAGATAGGATTGTTAAACCTTGGTGGAGGTTAGTGCACTACTGCAGTGTTTTCTAACCTTTATTGAGCCAAGGCATCAATTTCACAAAGGAAAATCTCACAGCACACCATCAGACAAAAATGTCACAGAAAGTATGAATACTGAAATAATGATTTTGTTTCAATTTACTCACAAATTGACTTACTGTGAAATCTGAGCCTGTTTAATTGAACACAAATCTGATATACTCTGATATCTGATATACTCTGTTATATATAATCTGATATAGTTTTGCCCAATTCAGACAAAATCTTTGCAACGGTCAGATCAGAAAAAAAGTTCAACACTAACACCACATTATTAAAATTATTTGGGAGTTGGTTCCTTGACTAACTTTGTACACTGCAACAGTGACCAGTGAAAATTACCTTGTGATATTGGTTACCACTTCGGCCAAACAATTAGTCCGGCTAATAAACTGATTTGCAGTCTGATAGGTATTCATAGTCTATCCCTTCACTTGTGCCCAGTGCACAGCACATAATCAGCTCTCTAGTTAATGTTTCCTTTCCTGCATTTATAATCATTCACCTAGGTTTTTCAAACACATACAAATACACACATTTGCAGTTGCATGCAGAATGCTTCATGAAGGAGGAAATCTGTAGTGCATATCCCGGCGTTATCAAACTACTGTACTCGGCATTAATGAAAGATGAGCATTTGCCTCACCCCCTGATGTGACCACAGAGTTCCAACACCATCTGCTATTTGTTCTAGTCCCTCTTTCCAGGCCTGCACTGCTTTGAAGAGGATCATTTTAAAAGCTTTCAAATACTAAATTGCTGTCTCTGCTGCCACTGAGATACAACCAGAATCCAAATTTACTGAAGAGAGGGGGAAATATGTCTATCTCTGGTGCTTGTTGACAATCCAGAGGGACCTGGAACCAACAAGATGAGAGTACACCCTGCAGACTGGGGCCCTTTACAAGTGAAGCCAACTCACCTCCTTTGAAAGGAGGATGCGATAATACAACATCCACAGATGCATGAAATCTTTGAATGAAAACAAGCAATAGAATAGTCTTTATGATCATCATGAATAAAGTTGGAATTTATATTGTGAAACTGAAATATATAAATGACGAGACTTCATATAGATTTCTCCCTCAGTAGGTGGTGTCACTGGTTGTAATTACCATCACATACAATGGCTGTGCAGCAGACATGGGATCTGTAAAGCTGACATTTATGGTGGAGTTGTAAAGTATTACAACTCAGAAATAACAAAAGGATTGGAAAGAAAGATTATGAATTGCATTGTACCTTTTAAAGTAAATCATTATTCATTATTATTGCCATCAAGACAATTATGCATGTAATTATGTCTATCAGGCTATCCCCTAATACAAGAGTACAACACTTAACAATAAAATTAAATTCATCATTATTATTTTTTGTTTACTGCTTATGAAAATTTTATACTCCCTGTTCACAAACGACACTGAAAATATCTGCAAAAGATTTAAACCATAGACCGAAGAATTCATCTCATTGCTGTCAAAGCATCTTAGTGACAGAGACGCTGAGGCTGCTCATACACCACCTGCAGCGACAGGGCCTTCAAATGTGATGGATTATAATATAATAGTTGTGCTATAACAATAGGATTTATATTCACACAAAAACTGTGCATGCACACACATACACAAACACACACACCATTATTCTTTCAAGCATCATTCCCTGGAAATTACTGTCATGTCAAATAGACACTTCTCATAATACTATCGAAGGTGATGAGAAAACTTCTAGATTCACACCAAGACTTGAAACCACCTCCCCTGCAATGCTATGTTGTGTCAAAAAACAAAACAAAACAAAAACCACTACTTACCATTACACTTCCATTCATTTTAACTGTGCATAACGCAGAATCCTAACTCAGCAGATTAAAAATAAATCAAGAAGAAAATGTGCCTCCAGAACGGGTGAGCTTTAACTTTTCTCAGCTCAAAACACTTTATTCGTTGTAAAACTCAGACTTTCTAGAAGAAGAGGGTCAACTGCAGTGTCATGGACAGAATGTCAGCGATCCAGCAATGATGTCATACAGTAGCACCACTGTAGCCTTTTAAGGGAAAACCAACCGCATTTGGTAAGCACAGACATTTATACGTCGACAAGCTCTCCAATTATGACGCTTATGCGACCTGATTGACAAAGTCAGCATATTATTTTTCCAAAATGACGTTGTAATGGCCAAATACAATCCAACGTCATTGTTGAGTTTTACCTGTGAAAGGTAATCCCATGAGATCTGGTTTGACTGTAAAACAGTTTGTAGATTTCCAAGCAGCGAACGAATGAGATGGAATGTTCTCCGATCACTCCACTTGGCCACATCCAATATGGCGACCATGTTAATGTAGGATTCAGAATTTATTACAGCATATACCTTGTTGACAAAAAGCTGTGCTTCAGTAAAATACTTCAGGAGTGAAATTAATGACTTACAACAGCACTTTTTAAGTTGTAGAAAAATATAGCTGGTGGTTGAAATCCACCCTCCTGTCGACATTACTTTAAGGTAAATTCATCAATCCATCCATCCATATTCTGAGCCGCTTATCCTCACAAGGTCGCGGGAGTGCTGGAGCCTATCCCAACTATCATCGGGCAGAAGGCGGGGTACACCCTGAACTGGTTGCCAGCCAATCGCAAGGCACACATAAACAAACAACCATTCGCACTCACATTCATACCTACGGGCAATTTAGAGTCTTCAATTAACCTACCATGCATGTTTTTGGGATGTGGAAGGAAACCGGAGTGCCTGGAGAAAACCCAAGCAGGCACGGGGAGAACATGCAAACTCCACACAGGCGGGGCCGGGGATTGAACCCCGGTCCTCAGAACTGTGAGGCAGACGCTCTAACCAGTTTCTACCGTGCCACCAAGGTAAATTCAAATCAAGTTAAAAAAAACAAAAAAAACAAAAAAAACGTCACTTGTATTTAGATCATACAATATTTGTTGTAGGCGGCATAGTGGCGACTGGTTAGAGCGTCTGCCTCACAGTTCAATCCCCGGCGCCGCCTGTGTGGAGTTTGCATGTTCTCCCATGTTTTCTCCGGGCACTCCGGTTTCCTCCCACATCCCAAAAACATGCATGGTAGGTTGATTGACAACTCTAAATTGCCCGTAAGCGTGGATGTGAGTGCGAATGGTTGTTTGTTTGTATGTGCCCTGCGATTGGCTGGCAACCAGTTCAGGGTGTACCCCGCCTCCTGCCCGATGATAGCTGGAATAGGTTCCAGCACGCCCGCGACCCTAGTGAGGAGAAGCGGCTCAGAAAATGGATGCATGGATGAATATTTGTTATAATGCTGCTACATGTAATGTATATATCTAAAAACTAGGTTCCTGTATGAAGAAAAGGTCATATCTACACACGTATTCCAGGGACAAATAAATCTTGTCAAGCCAACCGTGAAATTTGTGATTGGGACGAGCTGTCATTGTCACAGTGATTTATGACATACTTAATGAGTAATTAAGTGACATATTGATAGTTTTTCTTGTTGATCACTCTCAAGCAAGAGTTAAGCCTGAGGACATAAAGCAAAAAAACTGATGAAAAATTGCCATAAACCTTCAGTGTATTACAGGGGCATGCACAGAGATTTTGGAGGACAGGCGCTCGATGACCAAGAAGGGGCACCTAATATTTTTTGTCTAGGGTGCTGAAGTTTTAAAAAATACTTGTCGACAGGAAAATTCTCCTTGCCAAAAACGTAGGTGCTCGACAAGAAGGGTACTTTTTTTCACCAAGGGCAAAAGGGCTGGTGCTTGAGCACCACTTTGGGTCCATCTGTGCACACTACTGGTGTATTATGATGATCTAAAACAAGTCAAATTTGTGTCACAAGTGTAGAGCATTTGACTACATTTCCATAATTAATGGTATCAGTTGAACTAGAAACCGTTCTGGAAAAGTAGTATTCTCGAGAACAATGAGCATTCATGCTTTTACTGAAGTGTTCTTCAAAGTAAAATAATATGTCCATTGTATTTTTTTAAACTTGCATTGAGGAGAACTGGTGCTCCATAGATTGCAAGAGGTAATCAATAATCTCTCCCACTACCTCCCCAAAAATTAACTTAAAGCAGATTTAATTTCTCTCATGAGGTTCAAGCAAGAAAGCTCATTAGACCAACACACCTTTGTTAATTACTCCCACCATGACCACTTTGTAACACCTGCAGGAAAAGTACACAAAAAACAGTTTGTGTTCTTTACTAATGGCAAGATTCCCAAGCAAATCTATCATGGAAGCACCGAATTAAATTGACTCCGCAGTATCACGCCGTACTCATAAGGTAAGCCTCTAGCTTTCAAACAGAATTTAATTCCTTAAGGTTTTTATTACTATGCTGTTGCAAATTTGCCGTATAAATGCATTGCAGAGTTGGGTATAAGTATTTTTTTAACCAGTATTTTCTTGCCTCGGTTTGCCATGCGACAAAGTCCAATGCAATGCAACCAATCGTAGCTTCACCCTAGTGTTTGGAGTCTGTTTGGAAATTCAGTCCGATGTCCCACCGCGCCCCGAGACCGCGGCACCCAGAGACAGAGTGTGCTCCACTTTCTATAACTTTACTACTGAACGTGTTGGCTATTGCTAGGGATGCGTCAGTACATCCGCCATGTCGAATGTGTCAGTTTTACTTGTATCGAGTGGCACAAACACTACCAACGCTCTGAGTTACCGAAGGTTCCGGGGCGCGGAGAACGCATCCGGAGTGAACCTCCCAACGCACCCCATGTTGATATGTTCTGCGTTTGTTGTGTCGGTGTGACCAAGTGTAATGCAATTGTATGTTTATAAGGATATCTGGATGTGTATCTGTAATGGGATGTATCAAACAAAAGTGTAATCAGTGTTGTGGAAGCGTGCAGCCAGTAATTTCTAACAACTGCTTTTATGAACAGAACTGAGCAGCACTGACCATAGAGAACAAGTTCCTTAAAAATCCTTGTAAAGTAAAATAAGTCTACTAAATTCTACACACCACAGAGTGAAGCGAGATGTTAACAACCCTGCCAAATTTGAATGACAAAAAAAAAAAAAAAAGTAAAATTCTAGTATAGGAAATGAGGCGCCATAGTTGAATGTTCTCCCCGTGCCTGCGTGGGTTTTCTCCGGGCACTCCGGTTTCCTCCCACATCCCAAAAACATGCATTAATTGGTGACTCTAAATTGCCCGTAGGCATGACTGTGAGTGCGAATGGTTGTTTGTTTCTATGTGCCCTGCGATTGGCTGGCAACCAGTTCAGGGTGTACCCCGCCTCCTGCCCGATGACAGCTGGGATAGGCTCCAGCACGCCCGCAACCCTGGTGAGGAGAAGAGGCTCAGAAAATGGATGGATGGATGGATGGAAATGAGGCTTCAAAATAGTGAAAAATCTGGCCAATGCCCCCACCGCCACTCAACTGTCAATCAAATACTACTGCTACGACCAGGAAAATTGGATGCTACTTTGTCTTGCATATTTCTTACGCCAACACATAACTACACGTTTGAGCCGCAAAAATATATCCGGTTAAAGGCTTTGTGGTTGGAATATATACCACCGGGTTGTCGCGGGGCAAAGAGGCGCCCTAAAGCAAGCGCCAGCCCGAAACCCCTGGTCCACATACAAACCTGCCCTCCTCGCTTTTCCAACTTTCTCTGCGTGATGTGCCTACACTCACGACCGACAACAAGGCGCTCTAAAGCAGCCACTCCAGCGTACTATCTGAAAGAAAGATGCATTTTCATGGTATGGGCAAAGTAACTAGTAACCAACTCTATGTTGCAGTTGTGCAACTAAGTATTCAGAAACAAATCTCTGAATTCCCTTTACAGGGTCTTTAATATACACTGAGTATGCTTTGTTTTTTTCACGTATAGCTCAAAGAGTTTTAGCTACCTGAGATCCACAGGTGAGAGCAATTTCATTATTCACTGACTTTTCTCACACCCACACTGCAAATACCGTTTGGGAAATCCCTTTGCGCCATAGTTGAATGTAAACGTGGCAGGGAGATTAATTGGTGGTCACCCGCTGAGAGTTGTCAGGTATACCTGTGAACAACTCAGGAAAAGGACACATCAGCATAACAGGAAGTCATTTTCACCCATACGTTATGTCCCATGAACACAGCTTGTCCTAGTTTTCCCTTTTGAAAGAGGATCTCCACATTGTTCGCTGTGTCTAAAGATCAGAGTTAGTGTCAGGGCAAATAATGACGCACAATAGCAAGCAGGCACTGCGGGCTGCGGGGGGTTGGTGAGGTGTGTTTGAAAGGGAAACTATCAATTGAGAACACACAGCAGGAGACAACAGCTACCCGCCGGCTATGAGCTCATTACAGGACAAATAAAAGAACTCCTCAGAATGTATACAAGTTCTTCTCATCAGGGATCACTTAGACATAAGCTGGAAAATACTAACACATTGCTGTCCCTCCTGTTGTTTCTTTAAAAAAGTAAAAAATATAAAAAATAATATACTCAGCACTTTGATTTATTTTGATTGTGCTTATTAGTAAAGTGGCAATATCAGAATGATATTGGAAGTTATTCATTTATTTTCTAGAAAACAAATCTAATGTTTAAATCTCTTTTGTAAGAATGCAACAGCTCATAGAACTCGCAGCTGCTCCAGGAAAAGCCTGAGGATTTGCCAAAGGCACTTTTGCATGTACTTTTAATAAGTGTAATGAGGATGTTAAAAAAAAAAAAAAGTGCTTTCCTGGTCATTTCTGATGTGTTCAGTCATCCAAGGGTCATATCAGCAACACAGCGGTGAAGTAAGAAACTGCTGATGAATCAAGTCTGCCTGTGGACATGAAACAATTTGCTGTCTATTAGAAGTATTATCACTGGACAAGATATGATCTTTTCCTGTGATATGTTTGGCTATTCAGATATCACTGCTGTAATGCAGACATACAAAATAGCTGACAATTATGTTGATGGACAGTCAAATGCAGATGCATATAAATCTTCTAATTTAAATGTAAATGAAAACTTTACAGTTGACATTTACAATTCAATCACCAAGTAAATTCATTTTCCAATGTATGGAGTTAACTACTGTCTTTAGAAAGGTAAAACTCTCTCCCCTTCCTACACTTGTGTCTTAATACTAAACACCATAAAAACAAATACTGTAAAGAGACTATATTACTTCTCGGCAATACTGTATTAAAAAAAAAATGACAGTGACAAACCTCTTTGGTGTCTAGGTGGTGAGCAATATTGTACCAGGATTACATTAAGATGAAAAACACCTACTGTTAAGACTGTAATTAATCATAGCCAAGACACATTTTAAGTTAAAATCAATTTTGAAGTCAGTGAAAAAATATTAACTGGAAATGACAAAACACCATCTGGAAGTAAAAGCACAAAATGTTTCCTGATCACTAAAACAAGAGTTAAGAGAGTTGCGTATATTCACCACAATCCCCGTGATAAGTGGAGCCTAACCCTAACCCTCAAACTTGAATAGGGCTATAGCAGATTTTAAGAACAATTTGTCGGTCATGTGCTAGGAAGAGCAAAACTCCCATTTCCACCAAGCAGTAGAGTTTGTGTTCTAAAGGGTACCAAACCAATCCTAACAGAGTGGGATGTAACAGTTCTGCAGGGGTAAGATAGTAGATCTAGACATACTGAAGCCCACAGACTGGACAGAGAATTGTCACTTGTGGAACACAAATGCATCATTTTTCTTTTTCAGCTCGTCGAAACATTTTTGAAATGCCAGAAACAAAATAGAGCAACATATTGTTTAATCCACAATGCAATTTTGGCGCTTCCTTTCAGCTCCCTTGAAGCTCATGTCATGCTCACACTTCTTAATCTGAATCTCCAGCTTCAAGAAAGTATGCCAAACTTGGACAAAAAATAGTAAAAACCTCTGCGCTAGTAGGATTTTATCAACTATTCCATGCATAACTTTAAAGTTTTAACTAAAACCAGTGGTCTTTTCCGAAATTCATTGTGGTGAAATAATGGCTGAAACCATATTCTTGATACTGCAATAAGTTTGGAAGTCATCTTAGCCTTATTATAGTACTGATCACTTATTTTGGCCCTGATCCAATGCTGGAAACTGAAACTGAAAAGGCAATCCCTCATTGCCATATCTGGTACTTTTCTCTCAACCTCCTGATGATGCTTGCTTTCTCAAAACAAACTATCCACGTCTGAGTCAATGTATGATGCGATGCTTGCCAATATTCAGTTAAGCGGGAGAAAGTAGTAGTAGAGAACTTTCCTACATGACAGTGGGAGGAGGAGGTGGAAGTGGAGGAGAGAGAGGATAGAAAGGTAGATAGAAAATGTGGAGAGTGGGTCACTGTTGATTAGTTTGAGACTAGCATTTAATAAAGGGTGGGTTTCACAGAAAAACAATGACGGAAAGCAACTGGTTTATAGATGCAGATAAAGAGTGCCCTCTAATGGGTATTCCGGTAAGTGATCTTTTAGATTTAGGTTTCCAAAACAACTACATTCACCAATGACATTTGTCATACATTAATTCATGTGGTTACAAATTCAGCTGAAACATTTTATTTTTTTCCATCATAAGTCATTATTAAATCTTAAATGCATGAAATATTTGTTCAGCAAGTACAAAAGAACTTCAGTATACATACACTGAGATCCTTTTTAGGTGTGACATATATTAGGCATGAGTTTTCCATAGTGTTAACGCTCACTTAATTGTAAAATTTAAAGAAACAACTGTTTGTGTGTTTTTTTTTAATCTTGGAATTCCTATTATATCAGAATCAGAATCATCTTTATTTGCCAAGTATGTCCAAAAAACACACAAGGAATTTGTCTCCGGTAGTTGGAGCCGCTCTAGTATGATAACAGACATTCAATTGACAGAGAACACTTTTGAGACATAAAGACTGACAAAAACAGTCACTGAGCAGTAAAGGGTTGCTAGTTATATCTTTAAAGATCCCGTATTTTGGCTATTTAGACCTCCATAGAGTGACTCTAACATGGACTTAGTATAAAAGTGTCAATTTCATACGAGTGTAGGCCTTTCTGACAGCTACTTCTGTTTGACCCAGTTTTGTACCCCCTTTGTCCATATTTAGCTAAGGCTGCCCCCTTTCCTCTGATTGGTTTCCTCTGTGTAGAAGGCCCACTTTGTGAGAGCACACGTTTGTTATGTTGACAGCGGAGCGGAGAGGTAAGCGAAAATCTTTCCGCAGAGCTCGATAAACTCGAGATATTCGAATGACCTGATATCAGGCCTCTCGGCAGAAAAACAGCTGGAAGTCAGGAATGCGTGTTAATTCATATTTCACATGTTTACTGAGGCACCATAGAGACAATTACATTACATCCCAAACACTAGAAAAAGTTGGTTTTGCAAAATACGCGACCTTGAAAACACTTGATTTTAGGTAAAATGTTTGCATTGTTATAGTAGTAATGTCATTGCCGTGTTATGATGAATCCCACTCAAGGCAGGACACGCCCTGCTATAATATGATTGGCTGCTGCATCCAGGCACACCCTCGGCTATGCAGATAAGATGAGATGCAGATGAGATCAAATATGTATCACATTTGTACAAAATAAAAACAATGAAGTTGGTTGAAGTTGGTTGGTGTGATTCACAATAACGCTGCCACGCTAAAGGCACATACAGGCCCTTAGGTCCTGGATCCAAAAGAGCGTGTCCTACCTGGATGCAGCAGCCAATCATATTGCAGCTGGGCAGATGCATCGGGGTATCCTAAGTCGTAATTCATAATATTCATGATTCATAATAACGCATCATTGCCAGGTCGGCATTGCAAATGAGAATCTTTTCTCAATTGACTTACCTGGCTAAACAAAGGTTGAATAAAACAATACATTTAAATTGCTTCCTCAGCATTACAATTTACTTCTTGGATTTATGTTTACTCTGACCTGTTTGAACAGGAAATGCTTATACTGCAATGAGGAGCTAATAGAGTGTCTCTGTCTCGTCCTATCTCAGGCCCGCCTGCATTTGGGCTCTGAAATTTGTGTGATTTTTTTCTTCTTCTTGTGTCTAATTAGTCTCTCAAGTTTCAAGGGTCGTTGGATAGGCTTGTCCTCAATGGTTACATTGATATTCTACTATATGCCTAAACTGCCAGGGGACCCAAGCTCGCTCTTTGTCTTCATCTCTAGCTGGCCACATTCATTTGATGTTTTGTTTATCACTGCTTTTATACTGTATGCCTATGTCATCATGTGTTGAGTATCTTAAGAAAATAGGGAAAAGGAGCTGTGTCTTTACATGCCCCTTTGTGTACCACTTCACTGAACACCATATTTGATCAGGCTGTCTGTATAGGTGGCTCCATTGCCCTCTCGGACAGCTCCAGCTCAGCCCCTGCCGTCTCAGCACCGAGCCCATATCCAGACCTCATCATAACTGTCAATGTTTTCACTCTGTCTTTCTGCCCCTGACTCCCAAGGACTTGCCCACATCCCAATTACTACCATATCTGAAGAAATATAAGACCAAACTGACATAATCAGAGGGTATCGTCTACCTTTTATGATACTGCGTTTTTCTTCCTCGTGTCCAGTCACTACCCGTGGCTAAGATAAAGGAGGAGTCCATGCTGGGCTAATGACAAGAACAACATGTTCTGATGCTCTTTGTACTTGTCTGTCTGTCCAAAGAACACAAGGTAAAAGGGTTGAATAACCGAAAAGGAGAAAAGTACCAATGATTTTTCTTGCCTCGGTTTGCCATGCGACAAAGTCCAATGCAATATCAAGACAAATTAAATGGATTCAGAGAATGTTGTTCCCAGCTTATTATTTCTTTTTAGAGCTGCTGTTACTATAGGTGCACTTGAGCTATTAAGTGGATGCGTAGACATATCATTTATAAATTGAATGAACATTTCATAGTGTGATAAAAATGGATACATCATAATTACGATAATCACGTCACAAGTGGACTTGATTTATAGTCTCACCAGAAAGAGTTCATTTCAGCTAAACATATTAGTCTTGCAGAAAATACATTGTTGCTAATCTAATTTATGTGAGAAAAATTCTCTCTCGCTCTTATGTTAGTATAAAAAAATGTGCAAATTAAAACTATAACTATATTAAAGTTATTTTGTAATGGTCAATAGAGCAGAGCTGTTTGTAACGGTCAATAGAGCAGACCAGTTCCGTACAATTGTTCCAATACTGTTGGGGGTATCAAAGTTCAGGTTGCAAGAAATAGGGGCGTATCCATTTAGAAACTTTTGGGATAGTCAGATTTTGGGGTGACTAAAGGCTGTGCATTTTTAGGTAAACTGACACATTGGCAAGCCTTCATCAGTTAAGAATATCTTTTTTTAATTTGCTGCTTCTGAATCCCTCCGGCAGGGTCATATTAAATTAAAAACAGTTTGAAGCCATGTTGGGCAGGTGGGGAGGGACCTCAGTCTTGGCTGTCTCCTCCAGTTCCCGTGTCATGCCCGGTAATGCCTGACACCGCAATCCAATCAGACAGATGGGGGGTTGCTTTAGGAGTAGGGAAAGCATGCTGCACCCCGACCCACGCTCCCTTGCTAGTAAATACTGGCACTTCTTGGATTTAATTACATTCACAGTATGTTAAACCGAACTAGGTACAGAATATTCCTCTGGTCTGCTTGGCATTTAGAGGGTGTGACCCATTCGCTGAACGCATGACTGGAAACTCACTGAACAGGTAGAAAGTGTAGGGTGAGGAATTCTATAAAGTTACAACACCATTTTTTTTTAAAATCACCTTTATACCCTGTTGTCAAAGTCCAAATATGCATTCGACACTATGGTTATCAGCCTCCTAAAATATGGGTGATCATTCTTGTTGAACTACTTCTACACTGCGGTCATCAAATCAGTTCTGTGTTCTGCTTTGGTTTTCCCCAATAATAATAACACCAGCTACTGTATATCACCGGTAAGGACTTCAGAAAAACACTGGAGCCTCCTCCTCTCACTCTCAATGACTTGTACTCTGCAAGAACCAAATAGTGGCCGGGCGAATTCGTTACCAACTATCTCATGATCCCTCTGGCAGACGCTACAGAACCCTGAACACGGGAGCCCAGAATTTCTTTCACCCCATCATCCACCCCTTTAACAGCTGACCATGTTGAATCACTTGCTCGTTTTGTCAGTTTGGATCAGGATAACTGCTGCTACTACTCTTACTTTCAAGCATACGTAATACAAACATTAACCTAAAGTCAGTAAATTCACTCAAACAAAATGGCACATATACAACTACAAATTTAAACATTTAATCATGTTTAAGCCACCCTAAAAATCACATGCTTCCGGTGTTCAAAAACTCTCTGTGCCATAGTTTTGTTAACTGCGTAAATTATGCGTGGCAGGCAGCGCTACTGTGTGCCAGAGCCGGGTTAAACTGGTGTTGGTAATTTTGTAGATGAACGCAAGCTAGCGGATCTGAGAGTGGGCACTGTGTGAGTGTTTACAGACGACTTTAGTCTGCGGCAATCAAAGCGGCTCCTCTCATTCCCTTAAAATGTTGCGCAACTGACAGTCTCGACGGAGACATGGATTCTCTGTGTGGAAGAGGATGACATCGATGTGTGAGTGAGTGGAGCATTGTCACTGCTCTGGATTATGTGGCAACAGGCAATGTGAGAGGGTACCCTTATTAAATAGAGAATGAGTTGGTGAGAACCAGGGGCATCTTAAATATGTCAGTGGAGCTCAGTATCTGTCTCCTTGTGTCTTGATCAAATTCACCAAAATTACGTTAACCCAGCGGTCTGGCTTGCGCCAGGATTTAGACGCAGTCTGAGCAGGCATAAATTTAGAGCGACTTTCTGCCACCAAACTGTCACTCCGTGAGGCGTATCTCCAAGGACACTCCCTCGCTGCGGCTGCACCGGAACGCTCAGCTTTGCATTGACCTGTCTGCCAAAATGGCAAACACCCGCAGCGAGCCTTTCACATGCACAAAAATCAGGATCCGCCGGCATTTGCCCCCCGCCACATATGCATTGTCTATGAAAATAGAACCCTCCATCTAATCTGAAAAAATCCAAACAGATAAAGTGTATTTTTTTGTGTTATCATCTGCTAAAAAAATTTGTTAGTCTGTTCACAACATTAGCAAAGCTGTAGGAACATGTTTTGATAACATAAAAGGCTGAGCCAAAACTAACTATAAATTTCCAAGTCTGTACTACTACTACTACTTTTTACTTTTACTAAGTAAAAGAAATGAATCAGTAATTTTACAAAACCAGTAAATACTTCAATAAAGACTGTGAGCGCTTTTCCCAACTGACTAAATGAGCCAAAAGTGTGGGTCAGCTTGGGTTATTTTCCCCATGTCCTGTGACTTTCTGCTCCACCAGCAGTCCATGCTCATCATGCGCTGTTAGTAAACACCCTGCCCTCAAACCCACCTGCGACCCCGACTGCTCGACATGTTGCGGCCCAGACAAATTACTGTGTGTCTCTCTCTCCTCTGTTCTGTCTAATTTCTAACCAATTCCCTAAAGAAATGTCTGACTCTGTCCACTACTGCAGTAGATACTCACCTGCAGGTCATTCCTGAGGTTCCCATGAAGGTCACAGCTGTCAGGTCATTACATTAGAGGATTGGGTTCAGGTTTAAAGTGGGGGAAGCCAGTGAAGTGACACTCAAAGCTGGATTGGGGTGGATGTTTAAGGGCTGGAAAAACAAATATTCATCTTGCTGACTCCTTTGAGGGTAAAATGGTCAGGAGGGGTAGAGAGCTGATCGGCCTTTTAAGGGTGCCTGACCTGAATGTGTGAAAATACCCTCTAAAAAAGTATTTGGTATTTCTGACTGACCACTTTCTTCCATGTTACAAAAACAACAACTGTGCTTTCTGTAACAAAATCATGTTCTTGCATGACAATGCACCATCTCATTCGGTAAGGAATACCTTTGCATCATTGGCTGCCATGGGCATAAAAAGAAGAGAAACTCAAGGTGTTGCACCCACTCCTCCTCAGACCTCAACCCTATTGAGAACTTTTAGAGCATCCTCAAGCAAAAGAAGCAGAAGCAAAAGATCTATGAGGGTGGGAGGCAGTTCACATGCAAACAGCAACTTAAGGAGGTTTTTCTGAAACCCTGTGAAGAAATTCAAGCAGAAAATCTACAACAACAAAAAAAGTTCAAAGATGCAAGAATGGTGAAGCTGCTATCAAATAAGTGGTCCTATATTAGAATGTAACTTGACCTGTTAAGATGTTTTTGTTTATGATTTCAGTAAATACTGTATGACCTCCTAACGCAGGGCAATAAAACCCCTAAAACCCACAAATAGTCGGGGTTTCCTGTGTTATCATACTATTGATAGTGACAGCAAAATATTGTGATATTTTAGTAAAGTACTGTCAAGTAGTATGCAATTCCCAGTGCTATTGCTTCAATAGGAGGTCTCCTTGTGGGATTTTTGGCTATGGAGTGCTGTATCTGATTAGAACAGGGAAAGGAGAGAGGAGCCCTTGAAAGCCTAATTGATTACTTTCTTCTTTTTTTATCCCATTGGATGCACAGAAACATGCCTGCACGCACGCACGTGCACACACACACACACAAACACACACACACACACACACACACACTGTGCTACAGTGAGATGAATACAAATGGGGTAATGCAGGACCTTGCACCTGTCACGCCAGCTGCGCTCAAGCTTGCGCGTCAGTCAATGCATTATCAATGGATATTTATAATTTTTGCCATAGTCACTAAAATCTTTGTTTCCATAACATGCAAAAGCGAATTAATTCAAACTGCTGCCATCATAAAACCTTAATAACCCTTCAGGCGATTTGATTTCAGTCACGTTTGCAATTATCATTACGTTTACAAATTCACTGGACTAAATAACTGAAAAATAAAACAAAACAAAACAAAAAATAAAGAAAAACAACTCCCCCTATGAAGATTCCTGAGAGAATTGTAATGTGGAAGGAAATGATTTTTACGTTGGCATCAAAATTCTGGAAAACCCTTCTACCTATGAAAAAAGCATTTTTAAAATGCATGGTTTTGCTTCAACCCATATGATTAAAACATGAAGTATTATCTGTAATTTGTTAGTTTTTTCAAATAATTAATCTGGTTAAGCACTTTATTTGAACACGTAATACTTTATTTTTATTTACTTGCTGTTATTTTGAAATTCACAGCCCTACTTTTATTTAGTAAATCAGAAAACACACAGTTGTGCTCATATGTTTGTTACCCAGGCAGAATTTGTAAAATGGGTACAATCCTTTAAAGAAAACATGAAGGGCCAGGGGAAATGCATTTTATTTGATTTTAATGGCATTCTAATTAAACTGTCAAGCATTTCATTAAACAAAACACAACCGTAAAGAAATTAAGGATGGTTGTTGTTCAGTCATCAGTCGTATTTAAAAAAACATTTCACAAATTCTGCCAGGGTATGTAAACTTATGAGCACAACTCTACATATATGCAGTCATACGTACCCCTGTCATATTGGAATGAAAGTGTAGGCTACACTTTTTTCATAACCTCTAGGTGGCGGTGGCTAATTAGAATGAAAGTGTACACCTTTCTCATAACCTTTAGGTGGCGGTGGCATATTGGAATGAAAGTGTACAGCTTTTTCATAACCTCTAGATGGCGGCATACATTTATAAAATGTGAAAGTTTTTTACATTTTGTATAATGCGCACTATTGATTTTTGACAATTTGTTTGGGGGAAAAATGCGCATTATACACGAGAAATTACTTTACCAAACTGGGGTTTTCACCAAAGCAGGACGTGTGCGCCTTCACATGACCATACGGCATCCCACAACCAGAGCATGTGGCAATTGCTTTCAACACAAAGAGGTGGGAGATGTCAGTTAAACTTCACACAAATCCTTGTGTCGGGCCGTCTTGTAAAAAAAAAAAATTGTACCGGCATTACAAGATAACTAGCAACCCTTTATTGCTTAGTGACTGTTTTTGTCAATGTCGTTATGTCTCAAAAGTGTTCTCCGTCAATTGACTGTCTGTTGTCGTACTAGAGCAGCTCCAAATAGCGGAGGCACATTCCTTGTGTGGTTTTTTTGGACATACTTAGCAAATAAAGATGATTCTGATTATGATTCTTCTACTCACTTTCATAGAGTCGCTGTCACACTTCTGTCACACCTCCCATACGACCTTGGAAGCCAGGAAATTAAAGGGTCCATATCAAAAGGCTAACCTCTTACTTTCCATTCCATTATTGAAGCATAGTCCATCGATCTATATTTGGAGGACATATGCTAGCTGACTTTGGACAAGAGGCAATTAAGTGAAGAAAAATTTGGTAAGGATCTGAAAGGAAATTAAAAGAGCAAACTCATTTTGCGAGAAACATGAAGTAGTCACTTTTTGTTTTGCTTTAATAGGATACATTTTTCCAGAAATTTAGGGTTGAACTCCATTGTCTGGGGTATTTGACTTTGGAGATATTAAGTTTAATGTAGATGTTTATGCACATGTATGTATATTTAGCTTATCAGTCTACAAAAAATAATGCAATTTTGATTTTAGTTTTGCAGAATCTGTATGGAAAATAAATTGATGAAGGAAAAAGAGAAGTCTTGTCGTTTAAATTGAAAATGTCAGACATTTTAATTGAATTAGTCCAAGTCCAGCTGAGTTCAAGTTTTTTTCCAGGAAAAGGAGGAACAAATTGTGCACCATGCTCCTCACATGGCTGCAGACGAACCAAATGAGCTGGCGTCTTATCTCGGCAAACAGACTACGTGCTTTTAATGAATAATTAAAAGTAGTGAAAACTTTGGCGTACATCTACAACAATTCTGCTGATGCCATTGCTGCTATGTTTGGGAAAGTTGCAAAAAACAAACAAGCGCACTGATTCTGAGTTTTCCACTGAATGGTCAATCCCATATTAAACTGCTGGAATTTGATTTTGTAGAAAACTGATGATGTTAACAAGTATAAAATGTTTGTTACTCCAAAGGTCTACAGGTATAGTATATGCCCATTTTATCAGTCCGTATATTCTGTTGTCATTTGTCTGTCATTAGTGTTCTCTATTTGTCAAAATCATCTATCGCATTCCTGGTGTAATGCAGATTTTTATTGTTAAACATCCATCCATCCATTTTCCATACCGCTTATCCTCACTAGGGTCGCGGACATGGTGGAGCCTATCCCAGCTATCGTCGGGCGAGAGGCGGGGTACACCCTGAACTGGATGTTCAGAACTGTGAGGCAGATGTGCTAACCAGTCGTTCACCGTGCTGCCTATTGTTAAACATAAAGGTTTTTTTGGGTTGAAATATATTTACAATGTGTTTAAAAAGTGCTTTCTAATAAGTTAGTAAAATGTGTTTAAAGCATGTGGGAGGGATATCTAAAGCCTTAAATTGTTTGAATTATGCTTTCATTAACTATGGCTGTGGAACGTAGCTCCGGCAACAAACAAAATCACTGTATACTGTATATGTACAATATGTATTACTAACACAAACGCAATGGATTCATCAGTGACAGTATAGCTCTGTGTACTATACTTCCCCCCCCCCACCCCCCACCCCACTCCACCCTTTTCATCTGGCTGGGTTTGTTTGTTCTCTCCCTGGCCTTTGGCTGCTCCGTGCTTGCTGCATGCCAATTTTCAACCTTCTTTTTTTCGGGTGAGAAAGCATCCCACAGAGAGGGTGACCATGCCTTGTTTGTGTGTATGAGACAGCGTGAGTGAGCGTGTATGAAAACAATTGCCACAACAAATGTGCACAAGCACAGTTCTCGGTAAACCTTGGTTATTTTACAATTACGGCATGAGAATGTCTGTTTTTACTCACTTCTTTTCATTATGATTCCAGGTAGGATATTCTTGAATAACATGTATAAAGCGGTAGCAAGGTTGGTTAGTGGTTAGTGGCACGTCTGCCTTACTGTCAATAGATTTCAGGTTTGAATTTTGGAATGATACTCTGCGGGTACTCTAGCTTCCTCCCATATTCCAAAAACATGCATGTCAGGATCTTTGAAAAATGTTAATTGTCCAAAGGTGTGGTGAGTGTGAATGGCTGTTTTTCTATACTCTATGTGCCCTGCAATTGACAGGCAAACAGGGCGTGCCAAATAACCCTAATGAGGACAAGCACTTTCGAAAACGGATAAAATAGAAGTTGGAATATGAGACACAAAAACAATTTAACTAAATATCGGTTAACCATACTTATCTGACTTGTCAGGTAAATGAGAAAGTACAATTTTGCTACAAAACATTATGCCAATTTTTTTTTTTTTTTAAATAATAGTTTTTTCAAGATTGCATGTCTGCAGTATATTATTGTAATTGAACCCATCTCAAAATCTGAACTCTTTACATCCACTTAGTCAATCTTTGCAAAGACATTGCATCCAAAACTGCTAGCCAGCAGCAGCCAAGTAGGGTCTATTTTTATGTTGTCTTGAGTGGCAACTGGTAACGACGATGCGTGCCTGCTTTGCAAAATACAGTACATAAAGGTTGTCAGGTCGATGTTAAGTAATATTTGCATAATCCTATGAACAAACCAACATACGGCAAAGTAAAAGTTATTTTAAAAAATATATATCTTTGTTCCTTTGATCAGCATTGATGTGTCAGTTGGAAACCAAGGTAAAATTGTTGCATCCAATGTTTTGTTGACATACCAACACCCTCTTGTAAATAACCTGTGATTACTTTGATGAAATCTGAACATCCTGTGAGAATTCCCTTGAAGCTGTGTTGTCAAGCTTTTCATTGCTTAGTCATGAAAGGACTGCAAACAAAAAAGTTTAGTAAAAGTTAGTTGTTATGACAAAATGACAGACATCACTCATAATAGAAAATCTAGCATCTTCCTCCTCGGTTTTAATTCTGTTACAGAATTCTCCAAAGAGCCCCTGTCAAAACTGCTTGAAGGATAATCAATAAAAAGGTAAGGACTATGTATTACAGTGCACTGCCTTTTGAATTTAAAAGAGTAATTCTGTACAGTGCTGTGACAAAAACAAAGACGCTAAAGCTAGACTGTCTTATTCCTTAAAGGTGAATGGGAATGAGAAATATGTACAACAAACAAAAACTGAGTACCTAACATACCAGACTAAAACTCATTTTGTAATTCAAAACATGACATTTCTCCTCCACCTAATATATTTCTCGTCTTAGGTAAATCCTCAGCCAGTCAGTAGCTTGCCACAAATACCTTTCTGGCTTTCTATGCACATTTAAATTGAGCTGTTCTTAGACCAATGGCATTATCCTAATATATGCATCAAAAAGTGTTTACAGAATATTTATCGTATACCCTTGCTAACATTTCCACTGGAGATGCATTTCTCTGCATCGCCAATAACATATTTGACAGAATGACAGTAATCCACTGGGAGGTCAGCATTTAATGTTGTTTTCAGTTGAATTTGTCTTGTACATACAAAGCCTAGTGCAGTATATTTATCTATCCTGCAGTAGCTGATATCTGGATGCATCCATTACTCTTTACACATGCCCCCCTCACACATCTCTTGCTAGTCAGCAAACAGCAGACCAGAAGCTAATCTTATCACTTTTGCATTATGTTTGTTGTGTCATACAGCTTCAAGAGGACATCTTGCACTATTGTAAATACAACATGGTCAGGGTAAAAGTCTGACATTAGCACAAAAAGTATAGCCCTATAACAATATTAAAGATTTTCATGATAGATATGAAAATCTTGTTTGTCTGGACTGACAAATAGTGCAGTAAAACCTCTATGGTTGAACGAATTGAATAGGTTTTTTTTTCCCTCATGCAACACATTGGAAGTTCAATTCATCCATTCCAGGGTCATGAACTGCATTAACTGCACAGGCAAAGTTGTAGCAAACATTTTAACAATGTAACAACAATCAATTGTTAACATACCCTTAAGTTGATGTCGATTGACAGACAGCCAGGACAGAGATGTGTGCCACTCTCTTCATTCTATTAAGTTCAATTTCCAAGCTGACGTCTCGCTATTTTCTGAAGTTTTGCCAGATATGCAGAGCTCTCGTTGCTGTTGTTGAAACGGTGTTCACTCAGTCTGGGTTGTGTGTTTTCATTAACTTGGTCTACGTCCTGAACAGAAGCAACCTAAGTACGGTCATCTTGCACTATGTCACATGCAATGTCAGCAATCCAGTTCCAGAGGCGGAGGCCGACGACATGGGGGCCAGTGATGACTGCTAGGTCATCTTTGAGCGTGGTTGCCCACGTCTTCAGCTGCCCACCCACCGGGCTTCGCCACGTTGATAGGGGAATCGTTTGCAGGACCTCACAGATTAGTTCGGCAGGGGATCGCCGAGTGACATGACCTAACTGTATAAGGAGAATAGCGGACAGATTACAAAATTATCATTGCTGGCAGAGGGTTACTGACGGGACAGCGTCAACAAGATCTCTGCGGCGCCTTGTCCAGTCTCCGTGAACGAGAAGGTACTTTATAGAGAGTTGACGTTTTCCAGCGTCATGCCGTCAAGTAAGATTGCAGGTATTTTGACTGGCTTTATTAGGGTCCACATGATCTTATTCTTGATTCGCAGGCCCACAGAAAGTGTGTGCTGATGTACCCTGTCGAGTACAGAGCGGATGCCAGTACAATTCTTGTACTGTACAAGCAAATGGATAACAGTCATTCAAAGTCGTTCAAATGATCCATCCATTTTCCATACCACCTGTCCTCAGTGGGGTCATGGGTGAGCTGGAGCCTATCTCGGCTGACATTTTTGTGTGTGTTTTGCACAACACTGAACATTAGAATTGTGTTGTAGGGTGTACAGGTTATAAAATTATTATTAGTTTCTGTTACCATGGTCTATGACAGCTAAATGCTGCACACATGACTAACCTTAACCTACTTTTTGTAGTGAAGGGCAGACTTTCTCTAGCACCAAGTGTTAATATGATAATGCCTGTGTGTCTGTCAGTCATTCCCCTTGAACTGTGGCCCATGCTTATCAAAGGCCTTATTATCCCTGCTTTTTCACAAAGGACTCACGCTGCCACAGTGTAGAATAACGGGGGTAATTACAGGCTTCACTCGTCTCCTTTGTCATAACTTTATTCAGCTTTACCCTACCTGGTTTTCAAGCAATAGATGGATTCAATTGAGCCAAATGAAAGGTACAGGGAACTCAGTGTACCTCAACAAAGGTGAGTCATAAACATTTGGGGAGCTATAGCCTACCAACATTTATCGAGTCTAACAGGCTCATATTTTTTTACATGACACAATTGTATTTCACTTTCAGATTTGGTCGGGACAACCAAGACTATGAAATAGAAAACGTTTTTTTTCTTAAATGCCATTTTAAAAATTGTTCTTAAATGAATAGAGGATCATAAATATAATTTTTTTTTTTTTTTTTGCAAATTCATAGTTGAACGTGGAACAATGCGATATGGACAAACTTTTATATCCTTATATAGGTAATCTTATATACCGATAATGATGTTTGAGTGTTTTTCCTTAATGTTTGAATGTTTTTCCTTAATATTACATGAAATGAACGGCAATTTTCCATGATCTTTTCTCTATTTATTTATAAAATACATATTTTGTATAGACCCCATAATTAAATGAATAATTCATCCATTCATCTTCCGTTCCGCTTATCCTCACTAGGGTAGCGGGCGTGCTGGACCCTATCCCAGCAATCTTCGGGTGAGAAGCAGGCGTACACCCTGAACTGGTCGCCAGCCAATCGCAAGGCACATAGAAACAAACAACCATTCACACTTACATTGACACCTACGGGCAATTTAGAGTCTTCAATCTACCTACAATGCATGTTTCTGGGATGTGGGAGGAAACCGGAGTGCCCGGAGAAAACCCACTCAGGCACGGGGAGAACATGCAAACTCCACACAGGCGGGACTGGGATTTGAACCCCGGTCTTCAGAACTGTGAGGCATGCCGCCTAAATGAATAACAGATTAATAAAAATAAAATAGAACACAAATATCCAGTGGCCAAATAAATACCATTCAAAATATCTATTAGTAATGTTGTAAGAATCAAGACCGGTCTTCGTGTCGAGACTGGCCTCGGGACAACATTTTGAAGGTCTTGGTCTTGTCTCGGACTCAACTCTCAAACCTCTTGGTCTTGTCTCGGTCTGACCAAATTTTCTTTCGAGACCAGCCAAGACCAGCACTGAGATGCTTTTCTTCAATTTCATTAATGTGATAATTACGAGAAGCACTTGATAAAACAACAAATACCTTCTTAAATCCATGAGTTACAACCTCAAACCACACCCGCAATGACTGCAACCTTCCTCAACCTCAAAGACTTCATCTGTAAAACAACATACAAAAGAAAACACTCTATGGTGTGCAAAGTCACACCTCACTGAAGCTAATCTTAAGTGTAATTAACACCAACGAATCTACTTTTGGGCTTCTGAGATTAATATTTCTGTGGCTAGCCCTAAGGCTATTCCGTCCCAATTAAGCCTTCTTGCATGGACTGATGAAGGCAAAATGTCTTATAAGACAAATAGATCAGTCCAGTTGTGATCAATTCAATGCCGTGAGAACCCAAGCTTTTCTTTAATCTTAATATTTACAGTAATTTGTGTGTATAATGCGCACCCATGAATAATGCGCACCCCCAAAGTTGACCGAGAAATTCTGGGAAACCCTTCAACCCATCTATGTTTTGACAATGCATGATTTTGCTTCTACCCATATCAAAACAGGAAGTATTATCTGTATTTTGTTAATTTTTTCAAATAATTATTCTGAAGCACTTTATTTGAACATGTAACATTATTTGGATTTACTTGCTCTTATTTTGAAATTCATAGCCATGTTTTTATTTAGTAAATGGCAAAACACACAGTTGTGCTTGTGTTGGCATACAAGAATGAAAATGTGCAACTTTTTCACCTCTAGGGGGCGGTGGCATATTGGAATGAAAGTGTAGATCTTTTTCATAACCTCTAGATGGCGGCATACAATTATAAAATGTGAAAGTCTTTAATTTTCTCCTATACCTATGTATAATGCGCACTATTGACTTTTGACAATTTTGGGGGGGAGAATGTGCATTATACATGAGAAATTACGGTAAATACGTACAAGGATTTTTTTGCAAGAATTTAGTTGAAAAAAACCTTAAGATTTAAGATTTTTGCATGTTGTGCTTTGGAAGAGTTGCATACACCATGTTTTGGCCACTCAAATGTATTTAAAAGAACATTTAAATTAAAGATAGAAAGCTCTTTAACTGTTCATAATTGCCGTGGATTATTAATAAATTGTTATAATCTTGGTCTTGTCACAGTCTCAGTTTGTCTCTGTCTTGGTATATTCTCATTCTTGGTCTTGACTCCCAAAAGTCTTTGTCTTCTATTTTCCTTGGTGAGTCCTGGGCTCGAGCAAGTCGTGGTCTCGGATAGTGTGGTCTTGAGCACAACACTATATGGTAGCACAATCACTTTTGAAGGAATGCAGTAAAGTGCAAAGAATTAAAATAAATACAACACAGTGCTTCAAGTAACATTTATGAATGCCTGCCATTAATCCAGTAAAATTATTACTAAGCGGAGGAAACGAAATTACAGCATTCCCTTAGCACCGGCAAGGTAAATCTAATGAAATAAACAATAAATGTAAACCATATATTGTCCTAGTTATATCCAATTCAAATTACATTAAATTCACACACAAATAACACAATGCATAGCTTAAGCACAGTTTTCCACATAGTTTTGGTCTTGACTGGGCTTGAGAATAAATCCTGAGTCAGAAACAAGATTGAATTAGAATAGAAAGGATGCTGAGACAAGACTCGGATCCCCCTTACATGGTCTTGAGTGACTGAGAGAGACAGAGAGACCTAATATCTTTGTCATTATGTTAGATGACTGTATAATAACATAGACATGAACAGTAAAGTAACACATACTATAAATAAAGAAGCACTGTGTCAGTCTGCAGGCGGCCCCATGCTTCGCGTTGCTAAACATATCTTCACCTCTGTAGGTAAGTGATTTGAAACACAACCACCTCTTGCTCCGCCATTCACCCAAAGCTGTTCATAGTCTGCATGTCACCGCAATAAAAAGCCTCTCCCTCCGATTTCTGAAAGTGACTTTCAGAATGTAACAATGTAGGCCATGATAATGTTGTCCATTTTCATAGAGGGAAGTGAGGGGGTACTTGGCTTTTTCAATAAAGCTCCGTTGATGTGTTTTGTAATGCATTGGTTATACTTCACTATTAAAAAAAACACATTCGGCTCCTTCAGCAGGCTAGAGCACTTCTCCCTATATTGCCTTTTCTCCAACTCCCATTCGTTGTGCTTTCCACTTCACTGTGCAGCAGATATTTATTTATTTCATGAAACAACATCGCCCCCAACCCCCCTTGTTCCAACAGAACTACCCCGCTCCGGACCGACCTACAAACTGACACTTGGAAAAATTGACAGATAGGCAGTAGGATACAAAGGTGGATCGATGATAAAATGGAAGAAGGCTATTACTGAGCTGGATAATTAAGATAATTGGAGCAGAAATTGACAGATCACGGCGAGTGGTAAGATATTAACATCCATCCCAGAGAGGTGGTGGAAGAAAAAAATGAAGAGTGATCTCGAGTTAGTGATTCCCCATTACGTGAAAGTCAATTTTCCCTCCTGCCTCTCTTTTATCTGGTACAATTATGGAGACTGTGTTTGTCTGATGGCAGGGAAATAGGCTTGCTTTGTTTAGACTGGTGTCAGCTATAATGAAAAAGCACCATCAACTCCGAACGGTGGCTATATGCAATGTCTATCTTGACGCTGTGAAGATAACGATTGATTGCTGTTTAGACACAAGAAAAAACAGAGTGGAAGAAAGAGTAAAGTGTGGCAAACAGGATGAGTAGGTTTGCCGTAAAAACCATGAGAAAAAAGAAGTTTTTAACCTGGACTCAAAAACATTCTGACTTGGGGCTGACATCACTTCTGTTAGCAACTTATTTCATTTGTGTGCAGCATAACAGCTAAATGCTGCTTCGCCATGTTTGCTTTGGAATCTGTGCTCCACTATTTGACTTGAGTCTGTCGATCTCAGAGCCCTACTTGGTTTATATTCTATTAGTATTTCTTTCATGTATTCAGGAGCTAAACCATTAGTGATTTATAGACCAGTACCAGAACTTTAAAATCTATTCTAAAGCCGACTGAGAGCCAGTGTAAAGACTTTAGAATTTGAGTAATATGTTCTGATCTCTTTGTTCTGGTCAGAACTCGAGCTGCAGCATTCTGAATGAGCTGCAGCTGTTTAATGCTCTTTTTGGGGAGTCCAGTAAGAAGACCATTGCAATAGTCAAGTCTACTTGAGATAAAAGCATGGATGAGCTTCAACTGGTCTGCTTGGCACATGCAAGCCTTCACTCTGGATCTTCAGATGGTAGAAGGAAGTTTTAGTAAATGATTTGATATGACGACCAGTTCAGGGTGTAGTCCGCCTTTCGCCCGAAGTCAGCTGGGATAGGCTCCAGCGTCCCGCGACCCTAACCAGGATAAGCGGTGTTGAAAATGGATGGATTTGATATGACTGTGACTATGACCTCTTTATTGCCAAAAACAATTATACTAGTTTTGTTGTGGTATAATTGAAGAAAATTATGCCTCATCCAGTTATTTATCTGTTTTAGACAGTGACACAACACCTCAATTGAACTGTAGTCATCTGGAGACACTACTAGATATAACTGTGTGTCATCTGCATAGCTAAGATAGTCAAAATTAAAGTTCTGAAGAATTTGACCCATGGGTAGCATATACAGGCTGAACAGGAGGGGTCCAAGAACTGACCTTTGAGGGACCCCATAGGTCATTGTCATTCGATGAGATTGAACACTTCCAATGGTTAAAAAATAATTCCTTTCTTCCAGGTAGGACCTGAAGCATTTAAGGACTGTTCAATTTAGTCCTACCCACGTTTCCAACCTGTTTAGGAATATATTATGATCTACCGTATCATTTGGTTGATTTGTGCTGATGTTTAACCTGATGGGGGTTTTTTTCACTAAAATAAGCAAATTCATTGCATTTCTCTACTGTTAGGAGTTCTGGTGCTATCTGATTCGGTGAGGGCGGGGGGGTTGTGAGCTTGTCAACTACAGCAAACAGAGTGCAAGACCACTTCTCTAAGACAGTTAAATAGACATTTCACCATTCTACTATTTTATTCTGCAGTATTTGAAAAATTTTGCAGCAGAAAGCTACCCTCTATTACTCGAGGCAAAAATCTAATTCCTTTTCTTAATTCAACTTCCACATTCTGGGCCCTTGATTCGTCTGAATTGTAACCTTCGCCATTTACCTTAAGAGCACTCAGATTCCCGCTGAGAGATCACAGCTACCATTGCAATATTTTGAACCCAATTGGGAGTAAAAATTAATGTTTTCATCTGCTTCTGATTATAGCTTGTAAACTAGGGCCGCGCAAAAGGTGAAACAAATCAAACAGACGTCATCATCCTCAACAGTGATGTATCATTCCACCCAGGGCATGTATTTTAACACCAAAACTGCATTTTCCATGTAAACTTCAAAGGGAAATGTGTAAAACATCAAGTGAAAAAAACTGTCTGTAACGCAATTTCATTTGTGCATTAAGCGTAGTATTGTACAGTGTTTACAAGATGTGTTATGTCAAGCCAGTGTGAAAGTCTGTAGCGGACTTCTGCAAAAAAGGAAGTGTTGGTACTTAATAATGCATAGGAAAAAAAAGTTAATTTTAATAAAGATGGTTTTCCTTTTGAATTCTCAAGCAGTTGTGCTATACTAAAGCTTTAGGTGCTTTGGAACATGCTGAAGCATTTGTTTAATATAGATTTTCTGGGCTGCAAATCTTGTAGATTGCCTTTAAGCAGCATGAGTTCTCCCTGATTACTCTGATTCACTCTGAAATCCACTTTGAGCTCTTGTTTTAGATGTACATCGCCAAGAAATGATAGTAGAAACAAATATGCTGCTTATCTTCCATCCCAACAATACGTCTTATCATGAGTATGCTGATCCCTGCTACGCTATTTACATAAGTCATTTTTACCTGGGAGCATTTCAGGTAGGTTTGTCAACCCATTTGTTCCTTTGCGCATTAATTTTTACTACTGCCTGTCTAGAAGATATGAGGCGTTAAAGTGGACACTATTGATGCCCCTATCATTTATATTGGGTTAAATGCACTGTGGATATATAGCCATGACAAATCAAATTCAGAGGATATCATGTAATGTAAAGTTCCATCTTATCCTGTATGTACGTTGACATTTTTATTTCTGACTCAGCAGAAAAAATCCTGTGTGTGGTCAGCTCCATTTTTCCTTGCTTCCTGATCTGAGATCTTTCTGAGGCCGTGTTTTAAGAAGTCATCATCAACTCTACATCACTACCCAAGCAAAGGGGATTAAAAAACAGTTTATCACTTCTCTCTCTCTCTATGGAGTATACAACTTCCGAATGTCTGGGAGTCCATCTTCAGTCCAACATCCCAAAGTCAAACAAGGTAAAACCTTTGCCGCCAAAGGCAATGGCTAAGTGTGAATGTATCTGACGGCTGATCAGAGATTTTAACCACTGAGCCTTCAATTCTACAAACGCTCCCACTACTATGAGCCAAAATAAACCCATGTAAGAAGAGCTTTCTTACCCACCTGGGCAGAGATGATCCCCCACCTGCTATACTGATTCTCAATCTCAGCCAGCTCAACTCCTTTCACTAACTTCATCTTGCAAAAGCCAGACGAAAGCTGGCTATTCACTCTATGATTTTAGATGTGTTACCTTTACTTTCTAAGTGTAAAATCACCTGCAAAGAAAGTCCAAGCTCGCGGGCGAAGTACTCATGCTACACGGACTGTTGGAGAGTTACAACTCTAGTTGTTCTACTTTTGTCCTGCAGGTTTAGCACACATTTTAAACAGTTGCCACCTGATCCATCTATTTTCTATACTGCTTATCATGGTCAGGGTTACGGGGAGCTGGGGCGTATCTCAGCTGACATTGGCCAGAATGTGGACTACACTCTAGATTGATCACCAGTTAATCATAGGGCACATGCAGAGACCATTCACACTCACATTTACTGTATATGTCACTGAATGGGAACTGAAAACACGCTATCTGCATGGAAATCAGCCGAGTGAAACACTACACCCTCACTGACTTGTGACAAGACAGTGAAAACTAAAGTAAAAAAACAAACACGTTGGGTAGACAGCCCTCAAAAATGGCAAAAAAAAATAGGAAACGATAAGTGAAATCATCAGGCAAGCAAACAAACAACAATTTTTAGGAATTGGATTACTGGGAATCGGTTCTTAAAAAAATAAACGGTTTTTGACTGCCATCCCTAGTCATAATTCAAATTTTGATCAGCTTTTCATCCAATAGAGTAGCAATCAGTCAGACAACACTTACAAGAGTACTGTACAGGCGACCTACGACAAGCCATCTCGAGGTTCAGCAAGGGGCAGCTAGTTTTTGAGGTATTCTTTTAAAGAAAAAATGTTTGCCATACAAGAATGTTTCTTTTTCCTTTCCTTTGTGTTATTAGTCCTCGTGTGGTCGATTCCGAGCACATACTTGACAAAATGAACCAAACCGCCAGCTATTGCGACCACAGTCTGACTCAAAGATAGAGGGCACTCCTTCATTTCAAAGTTGGCCTCTTCTTCACTCTAGAACTCATGCATGGAAATTGGCCGCTTGATCCAGACACAGAATGGGGACCCAGCAGGAGTAGAACTAGTTGGCAGGAATGAAAAGTGTGAGCACAGAGCCAGCCACAGGGTTGGGCATTCCTGCAGCTAACACAGCCCTGTTGCATGCACAGTATGTACATTTACCGATGGGGCTCGATTTCCATTTATTAATTGTGTAGCGTGCAAATCGCAAACAGTGGCACAGGCCCATAGGGCAAGTCCTCTCAGGTTACTCTTGTTGCCAATACATGGTGTGCATGAATTTAAGGTGATCATTGTCTTATAGCATAACAAAGCATTAACAAAACTGAACACACAGCGTCTCCCGAAAAGGAAGAGAGGTTGGATTGTCAATATTTGCGTGCAATTCATTAACAACTGATGGACTTTATAGGGATAAATAATCAACTCAACAATTAAAATTAATTGAACTAGGGGTGCGTGTAATATGCGGTATATCCGGTAGACATTTGGCTTACAATATAGATTTTTACTCAACTGACCAATTGCAATAACGCATACGCAGTTGTATGTGCGTCTACATATAAAAGTCACCTATCCTCCCTGCTCTCCACCGCTCATGAACTACAGGGGGAATGCTATGCACTAAGCTAACTTGCGCTGCATCAGCTCCATGCAGCGGCTGGCTCGCTAGCACAGCTAAACGCTGTTCTTCCACGGTGCGGAACCACTCTTCTAAGTCAGTAATCATCACCTCCATAGTGGCAAATAAGCTACACTTCTGACAAGAATCATTATCGCTAAAGGAGGACGAGAGGTAGCTAATTATGTGACAAACCGACCAAGAAACAAGAACAGAAGAAGATGGAGAAGCCATGCTAACTACTAAGCTAACATGGAATGTAAAACAATGTAACACCAGAATAAGTGCTTATGTGGTCAGGCTGGAAAAACGTAGCGGGCATGAACAAAGAACAGTAAATTCACAGATAAATTAATAAGCATTTAGACAGAAACAGTTACACAGCACGCAGACAAAACTAGAATCAGTATGCTCCTACACCCAGGAGAAGCCTATAAGGTCACTTGTAAATTAATATATACTGGTACAAGAGTCAATATTTATAAATTCAGCAATGTTATTTGTTCATTTGCACGTGCTGAGTTATAATTTTGAGTTTTGAGATCTGTACAATAAATGGTCTTAAAATTACATTACTTCTTTTTGAGGTTGTCTTATTTCCTAACCCTTTTTTACTTTTTGTCATCAATTTAGATTTTCTAAGGGACTTAGAAGACTTCCATTTTCTTTTTTACATTTATGTTTACCATTACCATGAAGGGATTGAATTTGGGCCGTGTCATGAATTTTGGCCATGTCGCCCAGTCCTAAATTGAACATACAGTTCTACACATTTTTTTTCTTTTTCTTTTGCTGATGATTTGCAAACAATATTTTATATATTTTGTTTGAACCATCCAAAGAGAAGAGAATAAGCAAAGGAATTGCTGGGAGATCTATACACATGAAACAGTTACACAGCTTGAAAAAGTTTTTTCTTGTAAGTGATTTGCTGCGGAAATTATTATGAGTCATCATCAGACATATCCTGGAATGCATTTTTGAAAATAAAGTAAAAATAAAAAAAGAAGCCTGACACTTATCTTATATTTCAATAAATACAGTTGGCAGTAGGTCTAAATGACCTTTCTTCATTATTCATTAATTCGCCAAAGTCCATAAGCCACATACGGTATGTGTCGCTCCATTTCAGCTTCCTGTTTCTTCTTTCCAACTGTGCCTTACATTGCAGTTGGATATAAGACCAAAGACAGATTGTGTGATCCATGCAATTTTGATGAAAATCAGCAGGGTGCGGCCCAAAGTGTTTAGCTGTCAACCAGCATACCAGCAGGAGAGAGTGAAGAAAATAGAGAGGGAAAGGGGGAAGGGGGAAATGATATGTTTTATTCAGGGTTGTGCAACAGCAAAGATGCAGAATCTTTATGTATGGCATGGCATGTTTTTAAAGATCCTCCCTTTAGTGGAATTGAAGATGAGACGAGGGTCAGACCATTTTGAAGAATAAGCATGACGAGGAGACCAAGCAGTGAGGAAGTTCAGAGAGCTTGAGCATGATCAGGCCTTCAGTAATCAACCGTGACCACAGCCAATGCCACATTTAAGGTAGCACTGCTGCCCTAAGGTGGCCGAGTGTCTTCAAACAATAGCACACCAGATGAGACAAGCTAGAGACCCATGTTATGGCTTCCTGACAGGCTACATCAGAGGCAGTGAGTTGGAGTGAGGTAGCATCCAAGCAGATGGATCATGACAGCGCCTTTGTTTTTGTCAAACAATAGCAGTCGGCAGAGACATTGCCGTATTGAGTTGCCCTATCGTGGATGTGGCTTAACATTACAAAGCTGATGTCATGGCGTCCTTTTATAGACAGCAAAGTAGTTGAGACTGAATCTTCCCTCCATTTTGGGCACACTTGCTTCAAGGAAAGATTAACCAACAATCAATTCCACACAATTTACCAAATACTTAACGATCAATTAATTAATGTCTCATTGTAAGTTTGCCTGCTTGGATTTTCGCCAGGTAGTCCGGTTTACTCCTGCATTGCAAAAACATGCATGCTAGGTTGATTGAAGACTTGATTGATCTTAGGTGTGAATGTGAGTGTGAATTGTTGTTTGTCTATATGTACCCAGTTCAGCGTGTACCCTGCCTCTCGCCTAAAGTCAGATGCGATAGGCTCCAGCATAGCCGTGATGCTAAGAGAATGATGGATAATTGTTGAATGATTGTTCAAAAAACTACTTATATTGGGCTTTCGGATGAAATTTCAGGATGAGCCTTAGGCTCGAGCGACACAGACAAAGGTGACTGAAGTGGACCATCACAAAAAAATGTGTTCGCTATTCGCTGCACACCGAGAGATTGAGCACCGCACATATACAGACACGCTACAGCTGAATCGGTTTTGAGGCTCCACATATACAAACTGTACTGTATTTTTTTTTTTGTAATCACAAAAACATGGCAATGGTGATTGCCACAGAGAGTGGATATTTTAAGAGGCTGTGGGTGCTTACACTTAAAACCCAGAAATCTATTTTTTAATTTTTATTATTATTATTTTTTATTTTTTTTTCAAGGTTTGGCTGTTACAACTGTTGCGATGCTGTTCACCGGCAATTCAAATTTTTAATCGCAGAAAAACTACCGGGCTACGGTTGGCCACTCATGAAAACTAGAATGCACTATAACCGTTACAGGTGAACTTAATTTGACTTTCTCTCAACTTTTAAATGCACGTACGTAGATACATGTATTCTATGAAGAATAACATTCAGCTACTGTGAGCAACATCACAGAGTGTTAAAGGTGCTGGCAAAAGACAACCACGCATTTCAATCTGGAAATCATCTGTATAGCTCATTATCGTGAATTTGAAAAAGGTTACACAAGGTCATGCAAAACGTAGAATTCAGATACAAGTTTCTAACACATCATGCTTAAATCCCAAATACCCTTGTTAAATTGGCTTGTCAGCACCTTGCTAATACTGTATTTAGGGAAAAGTTTGTTTAATAAGTCCGAGAAGCTAATAAACCATTTCAGAAACAATGACAAAAATACAGATATTGTTGTAATTACAAATACTCATTTGTAAAGCTTAAGTGGTCCATCCCTAATATAATAGAGCAGACAAAGAAAAACATCTGGATTTGGTAAAGGGGATGAATGTGCCATTTTTATGATATTGCCTTGCGTTTCCTTTTTTTCCCTGGAGAGCATGTTTAGACCTCTGAGGCGAAGATTGCGTTTTGTTCCCAGTCCAACCCGGCACCTGTTTACATCTTCAATAAAGTTGATACGTTGAAGAGTCTTCTTCTAGTGAAGATGATTGTTTATCTTGTTTAGTACTGACAAGTCACAGAAGACCCAACATTAAAATGGAGTGTTTTTATAAAGTGATTTAACATCGACTCCAGCAGTTACAAAATGTATCATCCTAGCCTGAGCTATACCATACCATACTGTTATTTTAGACAGTAAAAAGATACAGAATGAGACATCAAGAAGGCTTATTAATAGTCGTTCTAATGCAACAAACACAAAAGCGCTGAATAAAATATGACCACCGTGTTCCATCTTTATTATTTCATAAACAGCAAGTCAGCTTCCCACAATTCCGCTTGCTTTCTCGTATCAATTTTAGCCTCAAGAAGGTTATTTTGAGAAATGGCCGAGCCAAGAACAAATCCTCTCTCATTGTTGTTGTTGACTTATTCAGTTATTCGACCATGTGGCAAATGGACACATTCTCCACAAATGGAACCTTCAGCTCTGAATGATTAATTGTCAAAACCCTTGGTGGATGTTTTTAGCGGAGTCCTTCGCTGGTGTTTGGGCCACCACAACTGTTTGGCTATTGAAAAAAAATCTATAATAAGAAAAAGGCTATCCTTTCATATTATGAACCCTCGCTACTTCGCGGTTCGACTATCACGGATTCACGACTTTTTTTTACAGTGCAATTGCATGGTGTTTTTTACAGTGTAGGAACCCGCATTGTGTCCTAATTGACTTTGCATATTTTTTACATCGCAATTCTGCATGCTGTTTTTTACAGCGTACAAACCCGCATTCTGCGTCCTAATTGGCTACGGTACTGTAGACCAATTTGAATCCATCTCGTCTGTGCCATGTCTCCTGTACAGCACAGAATGCGTTCAGTTTGATAAATTTAAATTAGTGTTCGATTGCTAGCAGTGTGACTCTAAAGTGCCTCCTGTTTGCAAGTTTTCTCCCAGACATAACCAACAATGTCGACGAAACGTGCTGCACCGACAAAGGTGCCTGCGGTCACACCCAAAAGGCAAAGGAAGGTGCTAAGCATCGAAGGTGGCATGTCTGTTTATAAGAATCTTCTCGCCCAGAAGAAAAAAGAGCTGCAGCAACTACATATAAGTATGTTCTTCTCTCGGAAAAAGACAGTGGAAAAGGACGCTACAGCGCAGCGGCGTCAGGACGAAGAGGGACGGTCAGAGGAAGCGTGAAATACACGCGAGTCACAATTAATAAGTTCTTATGTTTCCAACCTCATAGGTTGTTCATTAAAATAACATTTGTTATTTCTAAAAATGTTCATCATTTTTACATTTTTATTTCTTAAACAAAGCTTTGGCCCATAAAACAGGTTTTGACCTTTGTTTCATTATACAATAATATTAACAATAAGAATAATAAGTACAAGAACAACAACAATAATAATAATACTTATTTTTCTTACAAAGGTTTTAACTTTGAATGTGTTTAAACAAGAGAGAAATGTGAGAAAATGTTAATTGTGAGGTTTACAGCCTTAAAACACTATATTTTCGCGAGCATAAGGTGCACCATATTAAAAGGTGCAGTCTCAGTTACGGGGTCTATTTCTGTATTTAACACATACATAAGGCGCACCATATTATTGGGCACAGGCATGGTAAAACATACGCTAGCTTAAAACATACGGTAGCATGCATGCACGCTAAAACATACGCTAGCATGCATGCTTACATATGTTTTTAAAAAGGCAGCGGGAGCAAAACTGAGTTCGGTTGTACTTTATTGAAGTATTTAAGAATGTAAACAGTGAGTTCGGTTGTACTTTAATGAAGTATTTAACAATGTACTCACGTTATTTTTTGATCAATCCTCATCCAAAAATCCATCAAAGTCATCATCTTCTGTATCCGAAATTAACAGCTGGGCAAGTTCTCAATCAAACATGCTGGGTTCCCTCTCGTCACTGTCCGAGTCAGTCTTATTGCCGGGGGGCTGTTCAGCAATGATGCTTCTCCCGGCTGTTCTTTGCTCATTAATCCATTGCTCGAGTTGGTGTTCCGACTCGGACCACCTCGCCTTGCTTCCGCGGAAACTCAGCTTCGTCTTCTTGACTTGGCGAAACTCGTTTTCCTGCTTCCTTCACTTGCGAACCATGGATTCGTTGATCTTGAATTCTCTCGCGGCTGCTCAATTCCCATGTTCCTCCGCGTAACTAATAGCTTGCAGTTTAAACTGTTCTTCGTAAGCGTGTCTCTTCGTAGGTGTCATTTTCGGGGGGTCCTTAGCCAAACCGATGTTTTGCACAATGCACATACCGGCACTATATACCTACTGGGGGCATGCCTTTAGCGTCCTCTTTCACGCGCACCCTTCCCCCTTTAACGTCCGCATGCTGTCCTCAGTCACGTCCGCCTTTCCTCTATATAAGCAGCGTGTCGGCAGGAAATGCTCCCAGTCAGTCAAGCGGAGCGCTCATCAAAGTCACACAACAACATTTACAGATTTTAGAACTCCGTGCACACATAAGGCGCATTATAAGGCGCCCCGTCCATTTTGGAGAAAATTTAAGACTTTTAAGTGCGCCTTATGGTCGTGAAAATACGGTAGTATACTAATTGTAAAAAAAAGTTTCCTACTTCGTGGATTTCACCTATCGCGGGTTATTTTTGGAACGTAACCCCCGCGATAAGCGAGGGAACACTGTATATTATGAAAACGCATTATAGAGTGCTAATTTCATGATTAAAAAAAAATCACAAATTTTTTTGCTGTTTTATTTGGGTGGGCAGATATTGAGATACGACTGTTTCAAGTTATGAACTTGGTCATGGAATGAAATATACTCATATTTCGAGGCACCGCTGTATTTTGAATCTATCTGGAAACCGATGCTGTATATCAAGACCGCTTGTTACTATTGATTTTAATACTTTTTTATTTTTATATTTATATTATTCTATGGATTAGTAAAAGTGATTATTCAGATGAGATTAACGAGCAATCAAAACAAAAACAAAAGATTATGTTTCTCAAAATGAACATTTACTTGTTTCTGGGGGAAAAAAATGTTACATCCATCTATCCATTTTCTGTCAAGCATGCAAACACAACAGTGACATGTCAACATGTTCACAAAAACAATAAATAATGCCCAACATTACGTACAGCAGAAATAGATTTTTTTTTTTCTGAAGAGCGTTCCACTCGCAAGAAAGACAAATTCAATGTTCTGCAATTACCAACCCGGACTAACAAATAATAATGAATACAAACGTTGTGTTCAGCATTTTTCTGAATTGAATGATTTGAAAAAAAATTATTTCTTAAAAAAATAAAAAAATAAACTTTTAGCATAATATAATATAATATATAATATAATATAACATAATACAATACAATACAGTGAGGGGATTGACCTGTTCCGCTGCCACTTAGAACACCGGTGTCGATAATAATCAGCCAGAGCGGTGAGTGGAACCAATGCAGATGTGATTGTTCCTGCTAGGGGGTAAATGAAAACCATTATCAAGGTTTTTTCTCTATGCCGCATCTTAATGTGAAACACAGCAGAGGTTATTTGATTTGCTAAATTTGCACTGGCAACTCTCATTTTGGTGCTGGACAATCTGAAGGGAAGACGAGAGCCATACCTGCTGAGCTTGTTTTGTTTTGTCATATGTCTTGGAATGAGCAACATCTTCAAATGTAACAGTCTAACATCAGCTGCTTTGATACATATTACACCCTGCTGGCTAAATGGGTTTGTGGTTTAAAGGTTTCATGAAACACCAAAATGAAAGAGAACAGCCGCTGTTTCATCATAATTTCAATATCTTTGATATTTCTAAAATGACTGCTTATGCGTGTACAGCAAAGTACAGTTCAGTAGTGCCTTCCTTCCATAACCACACTTGTAACTAAAAACACTTATCTCAAATCATCTTTCCCCACTGAAATGAATGGATGTGCCATTAATCCATTCAAGCCTTCCAAAAAAAAAAATGCTGTAATGAGTTTTGATTTTTTTTTTTTTTTTAAATAGCTCTCTAAAATATTGCACTTAATAAAAACATACAGGAATGACAATTAAATAGACTGTGAAAAATAAGCACTTTTGCCACATCTTTGCTTCAATTCAATGCACATTGTGTAGCTCCTTCTGGTGTGTGTGCATGCCCACCTGATACATACTGATATATGGATATACATGAAGCCAGTCGAAACTTGTCTGTAAGCCTCAGTAATATTAGTCGTTCTTCACAGAGAATAAATAATATATGCCTCAGAGTATTTTTATATTAGCTGTCTGCATGTACTGCTCCACCATTTGTGTTCAAATATCTGCTGTTTTGAGGGTTGTAACACAGCAACACCGATGCTATTATGCTATTAAATTACAACAAAAAAAAGTTAATGTAACTTTCCCACACTTACCTTGAAAAAGTAACTTAGTTACTTTACTTATTACTTGAGTTTAAAAGTAACTTAGTTACTTTACTGATTACTTGATTTCAAAAGTAACTAAGTTAGAAAAAAGTAACTTATTAGTTACTTTCAGCAGCTGCCATGTGGCAGGAATATCACTTATCCACAATATAAAAAAAGCATCAGCTCAACCGTACCCATCACTTGGTAATGTAAGCCACACAAGTTACATAATGATGTCACGAACCAATAACTTAAATATTAGTGAAGTTAGTGAAGTTGAAGTCACATCAAATCAGCAACTTAGTGCAGACTTGACATGCCAACATAGTTGTGCAACCAGCTAAAAATTTTTACTTTGTGCGAGACTTTGATGATGCAAAAGTTACTTTTGTTAGGGAGCAGAAGTAACTGTAGTCTAATTACTTTCCTGAGGAAAGTAACGCGTTACTTTGCGCGTTACTCAAAATGGCGTTTTTCTGTTTTTTTTGGGGGGGGGGAGTAACGCGTTACTATGTAACTTTTTTACTATGTAACTTTTTTACTTTGTAACGCGTTACCGGCATCACTGGTACTAATAATTGGATGCTGATGAGAAGACGGTTGGATTGATCGATGGATTAAACAAATTCTGATGGCTTGCTTTAAATGAATATTTATAAACAAACTTCTGTTGTTTTATTTAAATTATCACAACACACAGCAGTTCAAAGTGTGAATATCCAAGGAGTAGTTATATACAAAATATGGTGATGGTGAGTTAAAATTAACATTTTTACCTCGTTTCCAAATGCATTGCACTCCATGCAGTAGTAAAATACACTTCCAGGCTGTTTGTTATTTGGCTTCAACAATTGTCCATTAAAGCTCTGAAAAGTAAAAAAAAAAAATCCCCAAATATGGATTAGTCAATTAAGTACGATACACAAGAATCGCTGCAAAAAGAGGGTTTAAGCCGGAAAGCAAAATGAGGAAAAATAATTATTTAAATTGTCCTCTCGGGCCTTATCAGTCCAAAACTTCCAGAGTTTGCAAATATATTTGGGCAAGTTATTAACACAAAACTTCTCGGCAGAATTATTGGGTTTGTTTGCTAAATACCGTAACAATTCAATGCAAACGAGTTTGTTGTTTGCTTTTAATGAGCAGTGAAGCATTGCGTGCTTTGGACAGCTTAATAGTACAAAAGGGACCTTTTCAGAATGATGAAAGCAACTAATCCTAACAGTAGCACGCTTTCATGGACTAAAAAAACAATGTACAAAAACAAATCTTTCATTAGATTAAATATATATATATATATATATATTTGTACTCCATGTACACTAACTACCCTTATACATGTTTTTTTTCTGGTGGAAATGGTGACAATTCGTCTGTAATTTACTTTCACAAGTGTTTGGAGCTAAGACCAAACAAATGTAGGGAGTGAGCCTATCCTTTACATGCGCTGAGTTGTAATCACGTTGTTCAAAGATGCAGAAAGACCAGCAACATACAGTACTTCCATCTGGCGAGGGTGTAGTTGGTTAAGTGCTCAATGTTGGGGCACTTTTTTAGGTGGATAAAAGCATGTCTGGATTTAACAGTTGCTCTCCTCAGTGCAAGGTTTACACAGTCTAACTAACAACAAAATTGGAAGTAACACAGCAAAGCGCAAATCACTGAAAAGTTCTCCATTTTATTTCGCATATACAAAATCGAAATAAGTCATACTGCAAGACAAACACATTGGCACACTCACGTGCTATCTAGACATTGTGGGTCAATGGGATAGAAAAGTAGCACTACGTAGTGGGTAATAAGGGATGATTGTTTGTGACTGCGCTGTACTAAGGCTGATTTCCCAGCTGAGGAACGAGGGTTTCGCACATATCACGGCTGTCAGCAAAAGACAGAAAATGGGCCCGTAGCTTCAACGCCGCTACGGAAGAGACAGCTTGATCCACCTCACTATTTAGCTTCAGAAGGCAGACGCGGGCATAGAGCGATGATGTGAATATTTTAAATATTTGGTGAGGCAATTCAACTCTATTTGCATGGAAATGTGCACTTGGGCGTTAGACATTGGAGACGTAGGAGGAGAGGGGGATGCTACAAAAGGGCAGCCACAGTCAATTACTGATTCACAAGCAGCATTCACGCTGAAATTTGCATGATAACTTGGCACATAATCAGAAATCTTCCTTAATAGCAATTTCCTGTGTTCTATCCATAGTGTAGCATTATAATAAAGTGTTCTCTTATATAAAAAGTCTATATGGCATGATGAATGTTGCAGGAATACTGTAGTGAAATGTGTTGAAAAGATTGCATTATAAAGGAAATTATTCATTGTTATTTAATGTGCGATGGTTTTACAGTATCTACAAAAACTGACTACAGTGAACCCCCGCTATTCGTCGGGGATCAGGACCGAGCCCTGCCGCAGATAATTAATAAATAACTGACGCCCTCCCCTAAAAATCAGTAATTGCTAATAGATGCCACAAGATGGCAGCAAAGCAATACTGTTCTTACTTTGGCTTGAGCAGAAAAACTGCATATTTTTTTGCTGAGAATAATAGCATCTAGCTTCCCCCTCAAAAAATATGTAAGTTCACAAATGCTGAACCACCAGTATGTGAGGGTTCACTGTATATGAAATGAATAGGTTTTGTTGCAAAAGTCACAGCCTTTATAAATACTTTTTCATTAAAAGTCTATAGCTGGATGACACATTGTCAATAATTCATTGATGTTTTTCATCCACAAGTTTTGTGTTTTTCACAGGATCATTAAGGAAAATATTGCCATCCAAATATTGTTGAATCTATCGAGGGGGTTGGCTTGATTTATCGATTATTCATAATCTTCTCAATTTGACACACTGCAGGTTAATGGTTAATAACCCGTGTGGGGTCAATTAAGTATTTTTAAAAAGTTAGTTCGAGATAGATGTACGCAGATGGACATCAGCTGGGATATTAAACATTTAACACGTGCAAATAGATTTTTGTACAAATGTATTACCCTGGCAAGTTGCTCCACCATATTTGCAATTGTACTAATTCATCAAGGAGTGTAAGAAACAGCACCTTTATCCTTTTTGCTAAATGCTGCCATGCGAATCCCTTATCTCATTATTACTCTTTGACATATTTTTCCTGAAGGGGCAATAAAGTTACTCATGATTAAAAAATAAAGCTTGATATGCCTGAACAAGCTGAACTATTTTTATGAGTCTGAGCTTTGATAGCCAAGACTGAGACATAATAGGCATTTATTTCTCAAGTTAACAGTTCTCAGGTGTCTTGACATGTCTAAAAAAAAAAAGTATATTGTCCATAATTTGTCTCGTTTTGATATTTATGGATACAAACTGAGTTGTTTTGGCCGTTAGGGTTTGAACTGACACGCCGACTTTCCCAATCAGGAATGACATTTATAGCTTAAGTCGATTAATCGGCAATCACGTTTTGGCATTAGCAGTGCTTTCTCAAGTGTGGGGAAAATATTTTACTAAAAATAAGATACATAGCAGGTTCACTTGCAAAACATGCAAGTCCATCCATCCATGTACTTCCGTGCAGTCGGAAGTGTAGGTCGGCGCAATGCAGTGGAAACGATTTAACGACAGCTTCGAAACGATTAGTGATGCAGTCATTTAATCACGACAAAGCAGATATTAATACCCTAAAAAGACTTAGAATAAACACAAAGACTGAGCCTCCTCTTGCACCAAATCCTTCCCAGTTTAGTCCTGACACTTATCCTTAAGAATGGCTCCTATAGTACAGTCTAAACTGAAGACTTTAGCAGATATATTTCCAGTTATACTGGGATCTCTGTCTCTCTTGCACAGTCTACGCCAGGTGTCAAACTGTCCTTGGAGATGTGACGAGGGCACACGAGGAGGAACATTGTCACCATATGTCCCTCTGCGGTATCAGGGATCTGCATCCATTGCAGAAAACAACAGCAGGCACACAGAATATCAGTCCTTGGTGACTTTTTTTTTTTTTTTATTAATTCACTCCCTGAACTTAGTAACATCTACTGACTTCGAACAGTTCACCTTGCCACTGACCTTGGCACTACGCCTGTCAACATTGTCTAATTATCTTTGCGCCGCGGACCGGTTTCTCACGTTCTCCCTATTGATTTTGGTCATTTTGTACCTGAACATTGTAATTAATCTGATTATGACAGTGCATGGGTCCAGTTCATTAGGCTGGCCCAGCTGTAGCGGAGGCAGATGCCCACCGGGCCATAAGGATTCATCACAGAGCCACTGAGGCCTGAAGAACACATCACACAGGACAACGTGATGCACAAATAGACACACACAAACACACAGAAAGGATTGCGTCATTCACAAATTTTGGCAATAAGACTAAGTTTTCTCAACAATAAAAACAACTATTATAATTTTGCTCCAGATTTAGGAAAAGGCCTAAAAATGTCATACTTACACTACTTCAATTCAATGTTGTTGTTTTTTCTGTTTGTTTTTTATGTGATTCTGGAACAGATTTACTGTACTTTTCTTCTTTTTCAACAATTTGTTAAATAACCCTTACACTTTCTCTGCTAGTCTGCACCCAATATGGAGGCATAATTGATCATGGTGGTCAAATGATGAGTCCAGTTTAAATCAATAGAACACTGCACCCTTGGAAAGGCTTGTTTCATTTGACATTTTAAAAGGACGCATGTTTTCCTGGTTGGGCAATAGAATGGTGGCTGTTGTTCTTTTGTAGTGCACAAATTGTTTATCGACTTGGAACTGTGCAAGGGGCCGTCTTATGTCAGTGTTGTAAGTCTTCCAGAGCATGTCTAACTCCTGGCGCAAGGTAGACCGCTGGTCTAACGAGATTTCGGTGAATTTGATCAGGGCACAGGCAAACAGATACTGAGCTGCGCAGACATGTTTAAGTCGCCAGGGGTTATCACCAGCTCATTCTTTATGAAGGATACCCACTCATATTGTCTGATGCCACACCATGGCTAGAACAGTGACAATGCTTCACTCCTGCACGATTCACTGGGATTACGCCTCGTCCTATTCTACATTGTCCGCTTCCGCTCTGAGATATCTCCATGCAAAACTGTGAGTGCGGTCCATTTAAGGGAACGAGAGGAACCGCTTTTATTTGCGGTGACTTAAGTTGGCTGTAAACACCACCACTGTGGCACAGCCACAAAAATAGGGCCCTGGGTTTTCACATTTGATGGGTGGGCAGGGATTTAAGAGAGACACATACTTAAATACAAGTCACAATGGTCAGTCCTCCATTACGACGTTCCTACAGGGCCGTTGTAAACCCAGCTTTGCTCTTAAGGCCTGGTACACACAAGGATTTTTCATATCTTATATGATTGTTTATCTGGGACAGACCCCAAGCATAAAGATAAAAAAAATCCGGCATTTAACAGTTTTGGTGTGTGTGTTCTGATCTTATAATCTCAATACACAACACCACACACATAAAGATTCTATTCCACCACCGACTGACAAACAAACCTTCCGAGGTAGAAATCTCACGTGATCGAACAAAACCGAAGAAGAAGAAACACTTCTGGGTATGTGTCAATGTTACCGGAGTGTTTCCGAAGGTTTCCGGAAGCGGGACGGTTTTTAGATGGCAATGACGTCTCAAAAAAATATATACTTCTTGCTGTCTGGGGAACCTACTTAAATACAAAAAAAAAAATGACATCGGGTAAGACATTTGTTTTTATTTACAGCCGTTACCTCGTTCCTGAGTCAGGGTGCTTTGTGATTGGCTACATTCCGTTGCACATCACAATTCATGGTGTCCTGACTCAACAGCTTTCACCACACACATACAGTAAAGATTTTTATTCCTAAATGTTGATCGCGTTCAATATTTAAGATGGCTGGCCCGACCTGTTTTGAACCTTAAAATCGAGACAAATCCACTTTTAACATACATCAGACATACTGTAAGGACAATCTTATAGGATAATCTTATAAAACATAAGCTAGTCTGGCATTTGATGTCCTTGGTCGGGAAGGGGTAAAATCGGGACAAGAACAGCCGATTGTCTTTATGGGTGTACCGGGCCCAAGTCGCAAATGGAGTTTTAAAGCCCTAATTACATTAAATATTTGCATTAAAAACTCCTCTACACCGTAAATATGAATGAATGAAAAATATCAAGTGCCGCGTTAACTGAGCATGCCTTCTTATGCTGTGAAAGAAGGAAATGTTATTCCTGTCAGAGCATACAGCCACCTACCGTGGGCGAAGTCATTATTTTTCGAATATATGCAGATCAGTTAGTAATTAGAATACCAAAGGGTTCGTTTTCCAATTCTCTAATTGTGTATGCGTGTGTTCATGCATGTGTGTAAGCCTTGATTGGTCTTACATGCTTCACTGCATTTTAGCCAGGCAACCTTTTTACTTTGCTTGAAGCTCCTCATCTTCTCTCCGCTTCACTTTTCTATGCCTTTTTTCCCCCCCATTTGTCTCTCTCAGAGTAGTAGCTAATGTAAAACAGCGTAAATGTGATTTCCATACCTCGGCTGGAGTCCAGCACCTCATCACAAACTGGTCTCGGCTGGTTGTGCGAGCGAATCAAATCTCGGATGGCATGACTGAAACGAATGCAGCAGCAGAGTGAAGAGCGATCGGTGTACGTTCAACTGGATGAATTTGATTCAATACTGCCGAAAGGACAATGAGAACAATGGTGAACTGCTGTGGCTATGAAACAAAATTTTAAATATGAAACTGAGTCAATAGTAGTAGCTTTCGACCTTGGAGGCCCACTCGGGTATGACATCATCTCCTCATATGCTACTTGAATTATTAATTAAGAGCCTTCTTTCCTCTGAGAGGTAAAGTAACATTTCTGTGTCTTGGTCTGTCAGTATCTCTCTGGACTAAGAGCTGTTGATGTCATCCGCTCCAGTGTTTGCACTTAATGGTACAGAAAAGTCGTCCATCTGTGAATATTGTGCAAAAATGAGAAACTACAACACAATTTGTTTTCATTACAATAATAATTCAGAAGATTAGAAGGAAATATTTGCTCTACTTTGTTTCTATTTAACTATAAAAGGCTTGTGTGGTTTGTATCAGGCCAACCACTTCCATCCTCATCGATTTTAGCCACAGCAGGCAGCTGGTTTTAGGCGAAGAAAAAAAAAAAAAAACATCCCACTGTTCACTCCTTTGAAAGACCACAAAGACCTTGGGTCATCTAGCATGAACAGACTGCAACGTCACCGAGAAGAGCAGTCCACCATGTGTGATTATGATTCCCGCTGCTTGTGTTGGATAGGACCTGCAGGTCTTGCGCACCATTTTACTGATTGGCCAATAAAATTCCAGTAAATTCTAATGATGGACCTACTGTAAAGATTTTTTTTTAACCTCACAACCAAATAATCGCGTATGACAACAAATCTGAATTGAAAATTAGATGTGTAGCACTGCTGCTGCAAAAAAAGAAAAATGCCTTAGACAGGCTAAAGATTAGCATCTGTGCTGTGGTGTTATTACCCTTTAAGCAATGGATATTTGAACACAAACTGTAGAGCAACATATGTAGACCGAAAATATAACATTAACAATAATAATAGAACAATAATCACATGCATATATTTGTTTATCCTTTGAAAAAAAACTAATATCACTGCAGCTTACAGAGTCAGTTGTGAAACTCTTCATCTGTGTTTAATTCACTTTACATTTATTTGACTTTACCTTGCAATATACTTATTTGTTATTATTATATACTGAATTGTTTAAGTACAATACTATCTATTTTGTATTTATTATTTATTTCCCTTATTAAAAACCGATTACAAATGTTGTTGTTTATTTTGCGGGGGAGGGGGCTGTAACTGAATTTACAATCATTCATTTAGGAAAGATGATTTGATGTGATACGCGTGTTCTGAGTTACAGACAAAATTAAACTTGTCTCTCAAGGCACCACTGTATATTGTAAAAACCCATACAAAATTACCGAAGATTTTCACCATACAAGACGGATTTCCGCAATCGACGGACAGATACGTTCTACACAAAAAATGTGCAATATAGCAGGGATTTCGATGCCAGTATTGTACTAAGAGAATGATGTTGCCAAGAATTATGTCACAGCTGAGGTTTGTGGTGATATAGCCAATTCCCATTGCCTCGTTTGGATGGAATTAAGAGCACCTCTGCTGGTTATAAACAAGTAGTGCACTCCATTTTACCTTAATTGCTTCAAAAGACACCCACCAAATTCCTTAAATTATCCACCAATTACCCATTCATCCATTCTTTACACTGCTTACTTACTCACTAGGGTCACTTTGATTATCCATTAATCACTTATGTAAATCCCTTTTTGTTTATCCCTTTAACCCCTGTGCTCTAAATTAGTGGTGAGGGCCACATAACCATAGACCTAATTTGATTAACAATTGAAGTAATCATGCTGACCTTGAAATAAATTATCACTGTGCCATGTGGCAAGGCTCAAGATTTGAGTTGACTACTTGTATTGAGCAAAGGCATATATTTTATATTAGACAAAATGTCAAGTGTTGATAAAAATTGATTTAAAATGTTAACCCTCGGAGTCAAGTATCTTGTGGAAGGTTACTCAGAATTTTCTCTTTATGTTCGGACTGAAGCCAATTAAAACTTAAGCGTATATCATGTTTGTGACACGTGAAGGTTAAGGTTGCTTTTCCATCCATCCATCCATCCATCCATCCATCCATTTTCTGTACCACTTATCCTCACTAGGGTCGCAGGCGTGCTGGAGCCTACCCCAGGTATCTTCGGGCGAGAGGCGGGGTACAACCTGAACTGGTCGCCAGCCAGTCGCAAGGCGGTTGCTTTTCCACTACTTGAAAATGCACACAAGGCACGTACAAAGTCTCTGTCATATGCATCCTCCTTTTCCTTGACTGCCTGCATCCTTTCATCTCATTATGAAAACGGGATATCTTCACACTGTAAACTCAGAAGATGGAGGGATGTTAAAAAAGAAAAACAATTAGTGCCGCTGATGGAGGCCGTATGAGGTAATGAAATCGCGTATCTCATTGTAGCGTGTAATGGAGAGCAGTTTGAAGTTAATTGAGGGGAGATAGGACACTGGGCCACAGTCTGCCCACGTATTGTTACAGAGCATGGAGCTTATCAGTGAGAAAATCACTGGACCCAATTCCTTATCAGAGTGCAAATGAGAATTATCTTGATTTAACAGACTAAATGGCGAAATCAGTTATTATCGTAATTAAATTCATATTCTTGTCATCCATTTCTGGGGCATGAATACCCCAGTCACACTGACAGCCCCAGAAAAGTACTCTTTTCTATTACTTGTATATGTTTTTTTCAGAATCAAAATAATTACTGTATGTTTGCCCAATTCATTTCATTTGAATGGAATTTCCATCAGTGGCATAAACTATTTGTGGCTTTGAAGTAAGGTCCATGTGACAAATGATAGAGGCTTGGACATTGAGGGAGTTTTCAGAAGGAGACAGAGTGCCACCTTCTGGTGAACGGGTTGAACGACTCTTATCAAGTAAGTGACAAGAAAGAGTGCACTATCCAAAATGCCTGAGGGTGACAGAAGTAATCCTTTATACAGACTTTAGGTCTTGTAAAATAATGCTCTAATGTGGTATAAATGTGCCAAGTAATTACGCCAGATAACCATGGATGCAATTGAAGGCACTCAAGTTTTATACACAGTAGTAGGGAGAGGCGACTCAGTGATTTTTAACTGGTTGTGACAGGACCCAAAAATGGGTCATGGACCCATTTTGGGTGGGTGGTGGACAGCTAGTAAAAAATTAGTTAAGTTCCCACATTAAACATATTAGGTAAGCAACAGGAAGAATAGCTGCCTCATGCTTTAGCCACTAGTTTACTCCATACACAAATACAGTGCAGCTCAGCCTTTGGCTAGCAGAGGTCATGACCTATAATATACTATACAAGTGTTGTCAGAGTCTATTTTTAAACAAAACTGTATTGTCCTTCTATAAAAGTGGTTCGTGAATTTCCAACAAAAGGAAAATGAACTGCTGCTTTACGGGGTCTTTAAAAGACAGTGTAAGTCAAACTCTGTGGAAAGAAACGCTCGAGGCCCAAACACACCTCGCACAATATAAAACCTCTAATGGTGCAGGACACAGGAAAGGACAAGTCATGACAAAAAAAATTTAATCAGAATTTTGACAAAAATGTGACCAAGGGTAAACATTTAAATGGTGTATTTAATTTATTATTAAACATACAGTACATATATATTCTTTGTATGTGTGTGCATTGCCTACTTTACAGTTGGGCAGCATTTGCTGCTTTTATCCACTCTTAAGTGATATCTTTTTATTTTAAAAGTCTGACTGAAAAAGGCCAATTTCTCAGTACATAGAGTGGCCGTAAAATTGTCTAATAAAATGCGCTGTTGGAAGACCCACCAAAGTACAGTAGTGACATATGTACTCTGCATTCACATGCGGATGTATAAAATTAAGTTATTTATATCCAATAAACTGCATACAGTTGAAACTAGCACACACAGTACTATGCAAAAATTGTAATAATACAGAATAACGTAAAAGGTTTAAAAAGAATTATGACGACGTCCTTGACTCTACAATTAATTCTTACATAGAAGCAGTGTGAGCCAAATTGTCCTTGTTAAAGTCCCACATCCAAAGGATAAGAACATGAATATGGGAGAAGGCGAGCTCAATAAAAGAGCACTAAAACTGTGACAAGAGGGACAGTTCACTACATGCCCTTTCCTTCATGTTGTTATGTATCAACTGAACTTGACTTGCAACTAAAGCAAAGGATATAACTAGGCTTTACACGATCAGGATTTTTGGGGCCGATCACCAATCAGCGAGTTTAAAAAAAACGATAACCGATCACCGATCCGATCACATGATGGAGCAATGTGTCTTTTTAAATAACTTGCTCATTTACTGTATATACTTGTGTTACGTATTTTCACGACCATAAGGTGCACTTAAAAGTCTTAAATTTTCTCCAAAATGGACGGGGCGCCTGATAATGCAACGCGCCTTATGTGTGCACCGAGTTCCAACATCTATAAATGTTGTTGTGTGATGAGCGCTCCGCTTGACTCACTGGGAGCATTTCCTGCCGACACGCTGCTTATACAGAGGAAAAGCGGACGTGGCTGAGGACAGCATGCGGACGTAGAGGGGGAAGGGTCCGCATGAAGGAGGACACTAAAGCCATGCCCCCTGTAGGTATATAGCGCCGGGGTGTGCATTGTGCAAAACAACATCGGTTTGGCTAAGGACCCCCGAAAATGGCACCTATGAAGAGACACGCTTACGAAGCACAGTTTAAACTGCAAGCTGCCAGACTGAGGACAATAACGCATGCAGAAGAAATTAAAATCGAACATTTTCAAGGAGGTCCGTCTTGGTGCTTTTGTTTTATGAAACGGCGCCATTTATCCATCCGGGCAAGGACTACCGTGGCGCAGCAATTTCCGGCAGATTACAAGGAAAAGATGGCGTGGGAGCAATGGATGACAAATGGCGAACACAGCTTTACTAAGACTGGGAGGCAACGCCGGGCGAGTTATGCCACAATTTGTGAATGGATTGTGGATGCTTGGGCTAAAGTGTCTGCTTTGACTGTTGTCCGAGCTTTCGCGAAAGCCGGCATCATTGCTGAACAGCCCCCCGGCAATGAGACGGACTCTGACAATGACGTTTTTGTTGGAGAACTTGGCCAACTTTAATGAGCACTCCGCTCGACTGACTGGGAGCATTTCCTGCCGACACGCTGCTTATATAGAGGAAGGCGGACGTGGCTGAGGACAGCATGCGGACGTAAAGGGGGAAGGGTGCGCGTGACAGAGGACGCTAAAGGCACGCCCCCAGTAGATATATATGTATATATGTTTTTATTTATGTTTAACACAACGTCCCAACTTCATTGGAGTTGGGGTTGTATTACATCTGTGGTTGGTGTAGCAATGGTACATTGCATGGCAGGTTAAACGTATATTGGTGTCTTGGGAGCTAAGTATCTCTGTGGCATTGCACGCTGATGAAGATGCACAGGAAATAGCTAAACGAAACCATGAAACCAACTACTATAGATTTTGCTGCCCAGGAGTGACCAGGAATTTGGTTTTAGAAGTGTAACCAACATGAAATCTTGAAAACAAGCAATTTTGAAGCTGGGAGAAGATAGAAAATCAATTGCACAAAGATTAGCCAAAGCCAATGTAATTATTTGGAATGTTCTGAAGAAGACAAAAAGGCCATTGGTGTACTACGAACAGTAACAGACATTGAACTGCCTCCATAACTTCTTCTGGGACGGGTTCTTAATCTTCGTTTATGAACAACATGATGACAATTTAGAGATGGATGTAAACAAAATTATTGGGAGATCCTTGGTCATGCTGCATGATAACGACCCAAAGCACACTGCCAAAGAAACGAAGGAGCTGACTGGGGGCAAGAAATGTAAGGTTTTAGACTGGACAATTCAATCTCCAGACTTAAACCCTATAGAGCACGTATTTACCATCAAAAATGGACACTGAATAGAATAAATACCTCACCCCCCCCCAAAAAAAATAACAACTCAAAGATGTTGTGGTGAAAAATCATCACAAAAGAAAAATGCAAAACCTTTAGTGATGTCAAACACATTTTTTCGATACACAGCAAAAATATGGGAATTTGCCTCAATGTTCCAGTACTTTGGGAGGGGAGAATGACCTGTGACAAAGTGATGATTGCACAAAAAAACAAGTAGCAAACAAGGAAGTCTAGAGTTTATAGATTAGGACAGTTTCATTCCATAAAGAGTCTATACATTTAGGACTTTTACTTGATACCTTTTGTTGCACTCTCTCCAAACTTCAGTGGGCGAGGTTGACAACAAAAGGCCTTTTTGTTTGCTTAAGATGCAGGATGTATGAGAACAGCTGCAGGTTTATGGATTTAGAGGCATGTCATTAAGTACTGTACATTGATTGATTATCTAGATCATGTGTCAAACTAAAGCCCCGCGGGCTAAATCCGTCCCGCCACATAATTTTATGTGGCTCGCAAAAAGCAAATCAGGTGCAAATTTCAAGCACTTTTTGCTTACCAAAGCCCTCTTTACAGTAACTTGAACAATAGCTGAACAAACTATTATCCTTGAATTCTGATTTCAAAACTAGTTATCCATCTGTTTGTCGTATCTATGTAATAATATGAGGAGGCGATGAAACATTTATATGATTTAATGGCCCTCTGAGAGAAACCGTAAGTACACCCCTGATTTCGACTCATTACATTTAGGGGTTACATTTTGGTATTTTTTTATTAATTAATTTATTTATTAATTGATTATTAATTTATTAATTAATTTATATATAGCGGCACGGTGGACGACTGGTTAGAACATCAGCCTCACAGTTCTGAGGACCCGGGTTCAATCCCCGGCCCCGCCTGTGTGGAGTTTGCCTGTTCTCACGGGCCGTGCCTGCGTGGGTTTTCTCCGGGCACTCCGGTTTCTTCCCACATCCCAAAAAACATGCATTAATTGGAGACTCTAAATTGCCCGTAGGCATGACTGTGAGTGCGAATGGTTGTTTGTTACTATGTGCCCTGCAATTGGCTGGCAACCAGTTCAGGGTGTACCCCGCCTCCTGCCCTTTGACAGCTGGGATAGGCTCCAGCACGCCCACGACCCTAGTGAGGAGAAGCGGCTCAGAAAATGGATGGGTGGAATTTATATATATATAATTTATATTCAGATTCAGAAAAATGCAGCCCTATGGGTGGCACAAGCCAGTGCAAACTGTAGGCCGGTCCCAAGCCCGGATAAATGCAGAGGGTTGCGTCAGGAAGGGCAACCGGCTTAAAAGTTTGCCAAAGAAATATGAGCCTTCATCCAAAGAATTCCATACCGGATCGGTCGTGGCCTGCGTTAACAATGTCCGCCACCGGCGCCGTCAACCTGCAGGGCGACGGTGGAAATTCAGCTACTGTGGGTCGAAGTTGAAGAAGAGGTGGAAAGCGGGTTCTTCAGCAGAAAGAGAAGAGGAAAGCACGGAGCCTAGAACTGAATGTGCGGACTTTGAATGTTGGGACTATGACAGGAAAATCTCAGGAGTTGGTTGACATGATGATTAGGAGAAAGGTTGATATATTGTGTGTCCAGGAGACCAGGTGGAAAGCCAGTAAGGCTAGAAGTTTAGGGGCAGGGTTTAAATAATTTTACCATGGTGTAGATGGGAAGAGAAATGGAGTCGGGTTATTTTAAAAGAAAAGTTGGCTAAGAATGTCTTAGAGGTGAAAAGAGTATCAGATCGAATGATGAGGCTGAAACTTGAAATTGAGGGTGTTATGTATAATGTGATTAGTGGCTATGCCCCACAGGTAGGATGTGACCTAGAGGTGAAAGAGAAATTCTGGAAGGAGCTAGACGAAGTAGTTCTGAGCATCCCAGACAACGAGAGAGTCGTGATTGGTGCAGATTGTAATGGACATGTTGGTGAAGGACATAGGGGTGATGAAGAAGTGATGGGTAAGTACGGCATCCAGGAAAGGAATTTGGAGGGACAGATGGTGGTACACTTTGCAAAAAGGATGCAAATGGCTGTAGTGAACACTTTTTTCCAGAAGAGGTAGGAACATAGGGTGACCTACAAGAGCGGAGGTAGAAGCACACAGGTGGATTACATTTTGTGCAGACTGAAGGAGGTTACCGACTGTAAGGTAGTGGTAGGGGAGAGTGTGGCTAGACGGCATAGGATGGTGGTGTGTAAAATTACTGGTGGTGGGGAGGAAGATTAGGAAGATAAACGCAGAGAAGAGAATCATGTGGTGGAAGCTGAGACAGGACGAGTGTTGTGCAGCTTTTCGGGAAGAGGTGAGACAGGCTCTCGGTGGACAGGAGGAGCTTCCAGAAGACTGGACCACTGCAGCCAAGGTGATCAGAGAGGCAGGCAGGAGAGTACTTGGTGTATCTTCTGGCAAGAAAGGAGAGGAGACTTGGTGGTGGAACCTCACAGTCCAGGAAATCATACAAGGAAAAAGGTTAGCTAAGAAGTGGGACACTGACAGGACCGAGGAGAGACGAAAGGAATACATTGAGATGCGACATAGGGCAAAGGTATAGGTGCCAAAGGCCAAACAAGAGGCATATGATGACATGTATGCCAGGATGGACACTAAATAAGGGGGAAATGATCTATACAGGTTGGTCAGACAGAAGGGTAGAGATGGGAATGATGTGCAGCAGGTTAGGGTGATTAAGGATAGAGATGAAAATATGTTGACTGGTGCCAGTAGTGTGCTAGATGGATGGAAAGAATACTTTGAGGAGTTGATGAATGAGGAAAATGAGAGAGAAGGGAGAGTAGAAGGAAGTGGCAATGATTAGTAAGGAAGTTAGAAAGGCATTAAAGAGGATGAAAAATGGAAAGGCACTGATGACATTCCAGTGGAGGTATGGAAGCATCTAGGAGAGGTGGCTGTGGAGTTTTTGACCAGCTTGTTCAATAGAATTCTAGCCCGTGAGAAGATGCCTGAGGAATGGAGGAAAAGTGTACTGGTGCCCATTTTTAAGAACAAGGGTGATGTGCAGAGCAGTGGGAACTATAGAGGAATAAAGTTGATGAGCCACACAATGAAGTTATGGAAAAGAGTAGTGGAGGCTAGACTCAGGACAGAAGTGAGTATTTGCGAGCAACAGTATGGTTTCATTCCTAGAAAGAGTACCACAGATGCATTATTTGCCTTGAGGATGTTGATGGAAAAGTAGAGAGGTCAGGAGGAGCTACATTGTGTCTTTGTTGATCTAGAGAACGCCTATGACAGAGTAACCAGAGAGGAACTGTGGTACTGTATGCGGAAGTCTGGAGTGGCAGAGAAGTATGTTAGAATAATGCAAGACATGTACGAGGGCAGCAGAACAGTGGTGAGGTGTGCTGTAGGTGTGACAGATGAATTTAAGGTGGAGGTGGCACTGCATCAGGGATCAGCCCTCAGCCCCTTCCTGTTTGCAGTGGTGATGGATAGGCTGACAGATGAGGTTAGACTGGAATCCCCGTGGACCATGATGTTTGCAGATGACATTGTGATCTGCATTGAAAGCAGGAAGCAGGTGGAGGAACAGTTAGAAAGATGGAGGCATGCACTCGAAAGGAGAGGAATGAAGATTAGCCGAAGTAAGACAGAATATATGTGCATGAATGAGAGGGGTGGCGGGGAAAGAGTGAGGCTACAGGGAGAAGAAATAGCAAGGGTGGAGGACTTTAAATACTTGGGGTCAACCGTCCAGAGCAATGGTGAGTGTGGTCAGGAAGTGAAGAAACGGGTCCAAGCAGGTTGGAACGGGTGGAGAAAGGTGTCAGGTGTGTTATGTGACAGAAGAGTCTCTGCTAGGATGAAGGGCAAACTTTATAAAATAGTGGTGAGGCCAGCTATGATGTACGGATTAGAGACAGTGGCACTGAAGAGACAACAGGAAGCAGAGTTGGAGGTGGCGGAAATGAAGATGTTGAGGTTCGCTCTCGGAGTGATCAGGTTGGATAAAATTAGAAATGAGCTCATCAGAGGGACAGCCAAAGTTCGATGTTTTGGAGACAAAGTTAGAGAGAGCAGACTTCGATGGTTTGGACACATCCAGAGGAGAAATAGTGAGTATATTGGTAGAAGGATGATGAGGATGGAGCTGCCAGGCAAGAGAGCTAGAGGAAGACCAAAGAGAAGGTTGATGGATGTCGTGAGGGAAGACATGATGGCAGTTGGTGTTTGAGAGGAGGATGAAGGAGATAGGCTTACATGGAAAAGGATGACGCGCTGTGGTAACCCCTAAAGGGACAAGCCGAAAGGAAAAGAAGATATTCAGATTCAGAAAACTTTATTTAACCCCCCTGAGGAGGGTGCCCCATCTTAATATGCTGGTCACCAAGCCTAATGGAACCTTTATATGTTATATCTATTGAACAGATCACACTCAGGGCCTTATCATCAGACAGGCAAACCTTTTCCAGTAATCCTATAGTACATATTACGGCATTGATGTGACTGTACAATTTCGCAAGTTGCTTGAGTAATGCTGTATATTGTAGCGCAAATGAATGACAAAGTATGACCAAACATTAACCAAGTCGAGGGAATGTATTTGAATACCAGTGCTTGAAGCTACCTCGATGACAAAGCACAGGTTGAGTGGTCTTTATAAACATACAGATTATACCACAAATTGCTTTACCAATGACCTTCATCTCCATACTGGCTTGTGCGGGTGCTTTAATATGTAACTTTTGTTGAATTGGTCAGACACAAAAAGACAAATCTGCTTTATCTGTAGAGAAATCAGATGGCTGTCACATTAGATAACAAAAGGTAGATTCCCAAAAGGCACTTAATGTGCTGTCAAAATATTATAGACAGTAAAGTTATTCATACTCTAGATGTACACAACCGATAGCTGCTTAACAAAGACCTTGTCTTCAGCTAGACAATTCGAATGTTTGTTTTTGGGCTGCTCTCTCTGTGGACACATACTGGCTGGGCTTCTGGAATGTGAAAGGTGGATGTCTCTGTTATCTTTCTCCCCACCTGCAGATACACGTTGGTGTGCTCGTCGAGATACACTAAATATCCTTTGCTGTACAGCACTTGGTCTTTTTTTTTTTTTACATTATCAGGACAAGCACATGGGTGCTTGTGTACTTATCTCGGAACATGGATTGCATAATAGTTCAACTTAATGTCTCATATTTGGATAGGGTTGATGTTGAAGCTTTGTTCATATTTGAATGGAAAAATAATGTAGCCTCATGAAAATTTTGTATTAACAGATTACCAGACTAGATCTAATTCACTGTGTTGAAACTCCTTTACATCAACTATGTCTATCAATGGATAGTGAGTTCAATTTATTTATTTATTTTTAAACACTGAAGGAATATACGAGGTGTGTCAGAAAACTGTCTATGAAGAGCTCTCTTCCAAAACGTGATAAATGCTTAAAAATAAAAAGATCTTGCTGTTCTTGCTTTCCTGTTCTGTTGTGTAACAACTGTATTTTCATTTGTTACACGTTTAGACTGAGTAAATTGTGTTCTTAACAGGATGAAATTATGACTTGTAAAATGTGCAAGTTTATGTAAATGTAATTTTACTCGGAGTAATCAAAAATTATCCGTTGTGTTTTGAAAAAGAGCTCTTCATTTCAGCGCAGATCAATATTTAGGTCAGTTCTTTAATGCTATAATTTTTGGCCTTCTTCCTCACTTGCAAATAGCAGACATAGTTTCTTATCTTTAAATTGTTGTGTTGAAGACAGCAAATGAAACTTGAAAAATCAGTGCTTATTATACATCCCAAACACCTATGTACCTTTGAACTTAGCTTCATTATGTTTTTGTTCAGAGATTTATATATTTAGCCTCAGGGGCGTAACTAGTTTTTTATGGATAAGGGGCTTAGCCCCCAGGAGATGCACAGGATGTGAGCGAATGTGGTGTGTGAGCACAACATTTCACAAACAACTAGCAAAGACTGAGAAAGAATAAAGTTTTGTAAAGTTTTTGGACAGAACAATAAAACAATACAATCCTGGGTAAAAGTCAATGTCACCATTAGATTTGCAGTGTTATTCCAGTCTGTTTTTTAATACAGTGCACAAACTCAAGAAGTATGTTTATCCCTGTTTATTCAAGAATTTTGGGGGTTTATAAAAAAATAAAAAAATTTAAGCCCCCCTAAAATAGGCCTAACGACGCCAATGTTTAGCCTCATCTCTACATGTACATGTGTTTAAAGAATTTATGCACCTCTGTTTTTTATGACCTAGCAACACTAAAACGCTGACCTTATCTATTGCCATTTCCTGTAACTGTTGCTGCTGCCGTCAGTGGACACAGACCCACCTCTTTGTTTTTTACCTGTTGTCTCCACCCACCACAGTGGTTACCTGGTTCAGCGGTGGGCTATAAAATCCTAACGCCCAACGCTTTCCCCACAGTGACACCAGCAAGCCTAACTTTTTGGGGTGGCGGTGAAAAGGTCACATTTATTCATCTGTGGTCCCTCACAAAGAAGTCACTCCTCATCATCCATTCTTAAGCTCATCAAGGTGAGAGTTTTAGCAACAGAAGAGCTGGCGTTAAGGGATCAGCTATGCTTGGAGGCTTCTGCACAGATTTGTTGGTCACATTGACTCTCGTCTTTCTAACTCAGACTGGGACTCAATGCAGGTAATACCTTACAATTCACACTCTTCCACTTAAGATGAGGTGTTTTGAGGAAAAAGTAATTTGTCAAAATGCTCTAATATACTTCCCAATTTTATTAGGGCAGAAAATGATCTTTCATCCATTACTTTACCCGATTGGAGAAGAGATTCAGGTATGAGATCATTGTTATGGCTTTTTACATCACAACCATGATTTACAAATATGAAAATTTGAGATGTGCAATGTATTAATCTTTTTCTTTCACAGAATATGTTACACAGTGCTCGTTTGGCAAACACAAGACTACAGCATGCGACTGGACAACGAGTCACCACAAATCAAGTAAGAAGGATACCATATTTGGGACTAAATGTAGCGACAATCGAAATAAGTATGTTTTCCTCACCACGGACTTGAAACAAAGCACAAACATTTTACTTTTTAGATTTGTTATTGGCACTAAATTTCTAAACTTAATACTGCACCATATTCAGTCGTGGGTTTCGGGGCATAAGTCAACATAAAACGTCTTCCCTAAATTGCATAGGCAGACATACATTTTATCACTGTTATTGTCAGTTAAAAAGAATAACTCGGTCAGGGAATATGTGCTGCATTGCGGCACTATATAAAAATATAAGTATTCTCTTTTAATCAAGCATAAAAGCGTGTGTCAATCTCATCACTGTCTTTTCATTTCCAGACGCTATAACTGTGGATAAAATAGAAAGTGATGCATTAGATCAAATTGACGCATGTCTAGAGTTCTGGTACTTGGCCCCTCCTAATGGTTTAAAGCTTCGCGCTCTGCTCAAAAGCAGTACTGGTCTGGTGGAAATCTGGATCTCGCCAGTACTGGCACCAGATTCTTGGCGACAGGTGTTTGTGCCACTAAACATCATTGAGTCTGGGACGAAGGTAAGAAGCGCAGTTTATAACAATTAATCTGCAAATGTTCACGGGGTGTTAATATGCAAGTCAATGTAAATAATTATATTTTAAACAGGTTGTTCTTGAAGCAGTCCGAACAATGTCCTTGGAGAATCAGGTCACATTTAACAACATTGGAGTAAGGAGAGGCTTGTGCGGTTCGTACTGTCTATAGTTTATTGTCAATAACAAGCTAGTTTTGGTCCCACTGATCAATACTTTAGTATGCAGGTACACACTGATAGACATAAGACATTATACATGATGAGCCTGGTACTTTGATAACACTTGTCAGCTAATCAACAGTACAACTGAAACTAAATAATTTTATAGTGCAATTTATTTAGAGATCTACATGAGTATGTCAACAAATACGTTGTCTGTTTCAACAATTACCATTACGAGTATTTATGAAAATATGGCACTGGTTCAGGCCATTAAATGCTTCAACAATGCTTAATTGTCCCACTATTAGATCTGATCAAGTGATCTTTTTTTGGGTCTCATCTCCCACAGGACATCAGTGTGATCCAAACAAAGAGATATGGACAGACCAGGCCACTCTCTGCCTCTGCTCAGACAGAAAGCTTCACTGTACTCCCTCTCAGTGTCCTAAGGGTCAAAGCTGTGGTCCTCAAATACGAACCTCTAGGGAGGCGTCCAATACTGGGACATGTACTATACATAGTAACACAGACTGCAGCACTTTTGATGGAGTGCTATTTCGCTTCATGGCCCCCTGCAACTACATTCTGGCTAAGACCTGCTCTTCCTCTGAGGTTTTGTCCTCCTTCAGTGTGAAGGTGGTCAATGACCACGATGAGAATTCTTCTGTACAAGCTGTGCACCAAGTCATTGTGTCCGTGGGAAATGACAGAGTGTCTCTTCTGAAACAGCAGACACACCGAGTTGTGGTGAGTTACTGTGGTGAGACCAAAATTAAAGATTTTATCTTGACAGCGTAAGTGCTGCAATATAGAAATAATCAGGTTATTACTAATGACAACATGGTTTTATTTGTGGCTCAACAGATCCCATGTTTGATGCAAGTTCACTTCAAGCAATAGTTGCTTCAAGTTTGTATGCTTAAGAAAACAAGTCTTACTCAGAGTTTTCTCGATCCGATCACATGTTTGAAAACTGATCACATAATTTTGAGGTGATCGGCTGAAAAAGGTCGGCTGTTTTTAAAAACAACGAAGCTGGCTACATGCAGCAGTCTGTGCGTCTGCTAGTGGTCGCCGCCTTTGACTCCAAAACTTGTGCTTCAAAATGGCCACCAGCTTTTCTGCTCATCCGTAGTTCGTTAAGAAAAGAGGCATGGAGTGAGATGTGGAAAAAAATCTGCTTACACGGCCAATAGTCATGGCAAGCCGAAAGATACAACAAACTAAACTAAATCTCCAAAGCCGCGCAGACCACAGGAGGCCAATAGTATGGCCAAACAGCTCGCTGATCGTCGTCATCAAAGTGCAAAGAGCAATAGTGTTGAAATGTGACACATTTTAGACTTTCCATCCAATAGAAGTCTAATGAGTGTGAATGATTTTGTAATACTCAAACTTGTGCCCTACTGAATGCAGTTGACGAGGCAATTAATCAGTAGTGTTGTTTGCAGAGGAAGAGAGTCGAGCACTAAACAACCAACTACGCAGCTGCATCGATTCATACATTTAGTTGAGACAGGCTTATAAATAACAATGTCAATGTATTGTTTACTATGGAAGAAAATTTAATTTTTTCATACATACTGTACATACTATATCCCTATAAACCTGACTTATTTGTATGTATTTTTTGGGCGGGGGTTAAATGTTGGACTAAGCAATGTACAAATTGATCAGTTCTCTTATCTGCTGTTCAACTGCTTTATCAATTTCTATATATTTGACAAATTTTATGCTGATGACTGATTAGAAATAAATATCTAACTTTTGTCCTGTAGGTCAACGGGATCTGGAGGAATCTTCCACTAAGTTTCAGCAATAACACTGTAAAAATCAAAAGTAACCTGGCAGCTGTTGTACTTGAAACCAGTTTTGGCCTTTACGTGTCATATGACAATGCGGGTGATGTGCATATAACCCTGCCGCCCACTTACTCTGAGGAAGTCTGTGGCTTGTGTGGAAACTTTAACCATCTTCGAGAAGATGACTTGAAAAAGCCTGACGGAGAACCTGCATATGATGCCACAGCTTTGGCTAACAGCTGGCAGAGTGGGCAAACAAACTCCACCTGTGAAACAATTCTAGTACCTCACCAGTGTGAACCTGTGGAAGAGGCCGAGTATGGCAGTGAGCAACACTGTGGAAGTCTCCTCTCTAGTACTGGACCATTTGCAGCGTGCCGATCCTTTCTCGGAGCAGAAAGCTACTTCAGGGGATGTATGAACAAAATGTGCTCCGCTCACGGTGATCATTTCGTGCTATGTGAGACATTGCAGATGTACGCTGATATTTGCAAGGATGCTGGAGTCATTGTTCCTACATGGTGGAACACTACAATCTGCTGTATGTTACTTCACTGCTTAAATTTCCCTGACATCTGTTGCAATAAATAGTGGGAAATCGATGACCGTAATAAAACAATGAAAGTTAAAAGTGTGTTATCTCTCTCTTGTTCCAACAGCTCCACTATGTGGTGAGAATAGTCATTACAACTCATGTGCTGAAGGCTGTCCAGATGTGTGCTCCAGTCAGGATATAGTCGGATCTTGTGGAAGTTGTGAGGAAAGGTGCGAGTGTGACTATGGCTTCAAACTCAGTGGGGGAAAATGTGTTCCAACAGAGGACTGTGGGTGCTGGCATAACGGTAAACACTTTGAGGTAAGAGAGATAGATGAATCAATCACTATAGTCACCTACTGTCACACGCCATTATTGATTCTCACAAATCTCTTTGCAGAAAGGAGAAACGATCTTGGAAGGAGAGTGTGTGCTGCTGTGCCAATGTATGGGTGATAACAATGTCCAGTGCACTAAAATGCAATGTGACAAAACTGAGGTTTGCAAAGTCAAGGCCGGGGTCAAAGGATGCTTCCCTATCAAACCTGCCACCTGTAGCGTGTATGGTGATCCACACTATATCACCTTTGACGGGATGGCGTATGACTTTCAAGGGGGGTGCAGTTACACACTGGCTACCACATGCGGAAGAGAAAGCTCAGTCCATTTCACAGTGACCGGTCACAATACGCATCCTCCCCTTCACAACTCGACCCGGTCCAAGTTGGATGCTGTGACCCTGCAAATTGAGGGTTTGTACCTCACATTGAAGCAGACCACCCAAGTCTATGTAAGTAAGATCCTCATTGGAACAGTTTTGTGATTCTTAAATGTTCAAATGTTACATTTTCCAGATACAATGAACACTTTTATGGACTGCAGCTCCTCTACCTAAAATGGGAAACCTTCAGCTGAATTTTATTTGGGGCGGATATAGTCGCGGGGACCAAGGAATTCTAGAATAGTTAGTCATTGTAGTTGGTGCAACCCAAAAAGGCCTCCTGTATGATGGATGCCTGGTTGTTATGTTGGATTTAGTTTTAGTCTTGAGTTATACTGTATGTTCTTAGTGCAGTAAAAGTTTGCTTTCACTGTCTCGTTCCAGTGATTATTTCCACTCAAATCTTCAAGCTCATTGATTGATTGAATTTGACATGTGATAGTAACTGTCAGCACAAGCATATCATGAATAATTTTTTAACACTACCATTGCATAGTGGAAAATTGACTCATCCTTTATGTAAACTACAAAACAGATATCCATGGTGCGTTCACTCACAAAAGGAATATTTATCACAATGATTTACCGTAGTAAATGTTACGCAACACAGGAAGTTCTCATGACATTTATGACACTAAGGCCAGTCCACCTTGTTCGAAAACATCTGCTGCCATTCATTACTACAACTAGCATGATTGGGTACACCCATGTTTATGGTGGTCAGATATTTCTGTGTCAGGTCATGAAAGGTTTCAGTTTGCTGAATGTTTACTCACAGTTGACCCATTTGACTGCACCTTTAACAGCAAACATTACATATCAATGTAAGACAATACAAATAGTTTAATAACACACCAACAGATTAAAATGAATTTTTTCTCTCTCACTTTAGGAGAATAACAGCCTTGTTCGACTCCCTTACTCCACCGCTGCTTCTTATGGTTCTGTCTGGGTTTACAAGGATAATAGTTATGTTGTCATGGAGACAACATTCGGCCTAAGAATGGTGATCGATGGGCAGAATAGGTTCTTCTTCCAGGTGGATGATAGCTACAAATATCAACTATGTGGCCTGTGTGGTACCTATTCAGAACAGCAGGACGATGACTTCATAAAACCAAGCGGCCAAAATGCTACGGACCCATTTGAGTTTGGTGATAGCTGGAGGGCGCCACACAATAATGAGTGAGTTCTTTTACTGTAGGACATATAGCCAACAGCCTTGTAATAATGAATGTAACACTCATCATCGTCCACTGATCTTTTGTTCCCAAGATGTGTTTCCCATCCAAATGATCCGCGACCTTGTGAAAATGAGGAGGAGGAGAAAGAGGCCTACATTGGGTGTTTTGCCATCCTTGGGGATGCCTTCAAGCCCTGCCATGAAACCATTCACCCAAGCATCTACATCGGTAGCTGTGTGCACGACTACTGTGCCACAAGTGGCAACCAACACACCTTATGTGAATCTCTTAAATCCTATGAAACTGCCTGCCACGTTGCAGGAGTGGAGCTACCCTATTGGGCAACAGGTTCAGCCTGCGGTGAGTTGTGTGCGGATGTGAATTGACGAGGAAATAGCTTCATTCAGTACTCTGTGCAGAATATGGGATTCCACACAATGAGATCCTAGTTTATAACCAGAGTGGTCTGTGTTAGTAATTGTATTTCCCTTTTCAGCTGAACCCCAAACGACAGAAAATCCTCCAACTCCACCCACTCCAACTCTTCCATCTCAAATACCAGATCCAGATTGTAAGAGAGATGAAACATTTCATTTCCTCAGTCATATAATCTAATTAATAATTTTCCAGCAAATGCATGTACATTAGGACAGCTATGAAACTCACATTTTGATTTATTTCACATATGTATGAATTGGATTAAGTTAAACTCTTGTCAAGTTTTATTTGTAATGGAATATTGTTCATAACACGTTTTTTTCCGCATAGTATGTCCCATGAACTGCGACTTTGAGAAGAATCTGTGTGGGTGGCAGCAACTCATACAGGACACCTTTGATTGGACAAGGTATTCCGGTGCCACCCCATCACTCGGAAGTGGGCCAAACCACGACCACACCACTGGGGGTAAAACCTAACCATCAAACTACATAGTTTTCTCAACTATTCATGACTTCGTACTGAACCCCATTATGTCGGACTGTCCCTCTAGCGGGATTCTATATGTACATTGAGGGTGACAGTGTAACACACGGAGACCCAGCTCGTCTGTTGAGCTCAGAGTGCCATTACAGTGGCCCAGTTTGCCTTCACTTCTGGTACCATATGCATGGCTCTGCCACAGCCATGGCCCTAAATATGTACCTGCTCCAAGGAAATAAAGCTACCAAGATTTGGTCCATGAAAAACAACCACGGGCAAGAATGGCATCTAGGAAAGGTGGATATCAATGTCTCCGGCCCTTTCCAGGTTAGCCTTGGACAATGTGTGAATTTTTATTATTGATTTCTAGACAAATGTATTTGGTCTTACATTGTTTATTGTCATATTGGCCCTATTAGATCATTGTGGAGGGAATCCGGGGCGCCAATGCTCTATCAGATGTGGCGATAGATGACATTTCCATCCAGTTCGGCTCTTGCGCAAGTAATAATTACTACAAAATCGTATCTTATCTTATGGTATCTTATCTTAAGATGTTGCTAATCCTATGGTGTTATAATTATTGTAAAATGCAGGTTTATCAAGTTTTAACGATGTTATCACTCTCTTTCTTTAGGTAGACTGGGAAACAGAGCAGAACCTGGAGAAGTCATTCCCTCAGACCCAGGTTAGTGGATCAGCAGTTAAAATGTACCAATTATGTTCAGGGGAGTATATTGATAGTGCATTTTTTTTTTTAAAGAGTAATTGAAGTTGCGCATTTTAACAGAGTTGCACCCCGATTACTTTTGTTTCCCTTGGAGTTTGTAGCTTGAATTGCAGCTTCGATAGAAATATTTGCAGCTGGAATCAGATGATCACAGATGCTTTTGACTGGACGTGGCAAAGTGTTTCTACACCTACCCTAATCACAGGACCCTCCTCTGACCACACTGGGGGTATGATATCAGATAAACAAAACATAAAACACTGATATGAAGAAATTACTTGACAAATATGACCCTTTGATTTCTTTTCTTTAGATGGTCACTACCTCTACATTGAGGCCAGTACTGTGTCACATGGGGATACAGCTCGTCTCATCAGTTCTGAATGTTCTGCTTCCGGTCCTCAGTGTCTGCAGTTCTGGTACCATATGTACGGCTCTGCCGATACTATGGGCCTCCATGTATATTTGCTGCAGGGCAAAAAAGCTGATGCTATTTGGTGGAAGAGGAATGATCAAGGAAATACGTGGCACTTGGGTCAGGTAGACCTGAAAAACACAGGAGCTTTCCAGGTCAGTCACTTCCATTACGGAATTCCAGCCAGTATTACAATAATGGAAAATAAGCAGTTCCTAACATTTTACAATCAATAAAATATCAGTTGTTTTCCCCTCCTAAGATCATTATAGAGGGGCGCAGGGGTGCTAATAAAGAATCTGATGTCGCCATAGATGATGTAACACTTTACAATGGACAATGTTCAGGTGTGAAAGATATGTATACACTGTAGTACAAAAATGTTTCCTAGTTTAAAGGTCAGTGGCTTATTAGTCATTAAAATTCTATTCTTTACCCTATGTTTAGAGCTAAGTGGTGTCATGACAACACACCCTCCCAAACCTGATGCAAACGTCACAGCACCTCCAAATTTTACATTGCCTGTCACTGCAGTCACAGAGCTTCCCGGAGTGAATGCTATTGATCGATTCCCTGTTGCAACTTGGCCACCTCTAGCAAACGTTACAGAACACCCTGTTATTGAAGCAACTACGAATTTAATTCTAAATAACAATTATACTGGAGCTGCAGAAAGCGGACCACCCCACTCAGGTACAGCGATTTTTTTTTTTTTTTCTTATCTCATTTTTGGATTTATAGTCAATAACATAATATTTCTGCCTTTCCAGTGTGCCAACTCAACTGTAAATTTGAGAAAGATCTATGCCAATGGAATCAGCTTCACACTGATGTCTTTGACTGGACAAGACGAACTGGGTCAACCCCTACATTTAGGACAGGGCCCTCTTCAGATCACACCACAGGACGTAATTAACCATCTACCTCATCTACAGTAAAGATGCACACTTAGTTAGTTAGGCTAGAAAGTTATTTATGATAATTACAGATAAGTTGATGACAGACTGAAGTCAGGCACACCTTTTAGTCTGAATTTCCTCGTTTTGTTTTTAGTGACTCATCTTGTCAAGGACACAGTTGGTTCTCTTTGGCATACAGTGTACACTGCTATTACACTTTCACTATCATTACACTATAATCAAAGTAGTTTTTAGAATGTGCCAATGGTTTGTGTCATTTAACAAAACCTGAACTTTGCTGACAAAATATTAAAACATACAGTAACACATCATAATATTCAAATGTTTTGTCTTGTGAATGCAGCTGTTACGAAAATATAGCTTGCTATCTTTCATAAGTTATCATAACTTCAAAAGAACAACGTAGTTAGAAAATGACCCGTGAAAACTTATTTCTAATTAATATTATGAAGAATAAACTAATGAAACTCATATTTCATAATCCAGATGGCCACTATCTTTACATTGAAGCCAACAGCGCATCACATGGAGACACAGCTCGTCTCATCAGTTCAGAGTGTTTTGCCTCCGGTCCTCAGTGTCTGCAGTTCTGGTACCATATGTACGGCTCGGCCGATACTATGGGCCTCCATCTATATTTGCTGCAGGACAAAAAAGCTGATCCAATTTGGTGGAAAAGGAATGATCAAGGAAATATGTGGCACTTGGCTGAGGTGGATTTGACTGTCAAAGGATCTTTCCAGGTATATTGATGTAAACATTTTCAGCCAATGATGTTGCAATCGTGAAATAAGGTTTACCAGATTACTGTACAGCCAGTGAGAAAATATGCTTTTCTTTTCCTTTCTTAGATCATCATCGAGGGCCGCAGAGGCTCCAATGAAGAATCTGATGTCGCCATAGACGATTTAACGCTTTACGATGGACAATGTTCAGGTCGGGAAAAAATGCACATGGAATACAAATGTGTTGTTTGAAAAAAGATAGACCATTTAAAACTCATTCAAATTCCAACCTCTACTTTTTCTTTAGAGCTAAGTGGTGTGACGACGACACACCCGCCCAAACCTGAATCAAATGAAACTCTTCCTCCAAGTCTGACATCACATGGAACTGGAATTACAGAGCTTCCTGCTGTGACTGTTACAGATCAACTCCCTGCTACAGCTAGGCCATCTGTAGCAAATGCCACAGCACCCACTTTTACTGAAGCAACAACTCATGTAATTATGGAAAACAATGATACTGCAGATGCACAACCACCTCACTCAGGTACAGTGATTGTTCTGCAGCTTTCCTTGTACGTTAGACTTTTGAAGTTAGTTTTTATTCTTCCCTCCTTTTTGGATTTATTGTCAATAGTGTGATATTTCTGACTTTCCAGTGTGCCAATTAAACTGCAACTTTGAGAAAGCTCTATGCCAATGGAATCAGCTCCATGCTGATGTCTTCGACTGGACAAGACAAAGTGGCTCAACCCCTACATTTAGTACAGGGCCCTCTTCAGATCACACCACAGGACGTAATTAACCTTCTGACTCATCCACAGTAAAGTTTCACTTTGTTAATTAGGCTAGAAAGATATTTATGAAAATGGTAGAAGTCAATGGCAGGTTGGTGCTGAAGTCAGACATACCTTTGAGTCCCAACTTCGTTCTTTCATTCTGAATGAGTCTCATCTTGTCAAGGACACAATTGTTTGTCTTTGATATACCGTTTATGCTATATACTGTACATAGTATAACAGTAGCACATATCGTCATAAAGTAGATTTTACGAACGTGCCAATGGTTTGTTATACAACAAAGTCTGAACTTAGCTAACAAAATACCAAATAGTTTTGCTTTGTCTTGGGAATGCAGCTCTTACAGAAATGAATCTTGCCCCATCTGTCATAAGATATCATAACTTCAAAAGAACAGCATTGCAGATGGAAAATTACCTGTGAAAACTTGTTTTTTATTCGTAATATGAATGGTTAACTAGTCGAACTTTTATGTCATAATCCAGATGGCCACTATCTTTACATTGAAGCCAACAGCGCATCACATGGAGACACAGCTCGTCTCATCAGTTCAGAGTGTTCTACCGCTGGTCCTCAGTGTCTGCAGTTCTGGTACCATATGTATGGCTCGGCCGATACTATGGGCCTCCATCTATATTTGGTGCAGGACAAAAAAGCTGACGCTGTTTGGTGGAAGAGGAATGATCAAGGAAATACGTGGCACTTGGCCGAGGTGGGCCTGACTGTCAACGGATCTTTTCAGGTATATTCATGTAAACATTGTCAGCCAATGATGTTGCCATGGTAAAATAAGGGTTACCAGACTACTGTTGAGCCAATAAGAAAATTAAATCATTCTTTCCCTTCCTTAGATCATTATTGAGGGGCGCAGAGGCTCCAGTGAAGAATCTGATGTCGCCATAGACGATGTACTGCTTTTCCATGGACAATGTTCAGGTCGGAAAAACTGCAGACTATACATGTGCCACCTAAGACGGCTCATTCGAAACTCATTACAATTGCAACCCTGACTTTTATTTTTAGAGCTAAGTGGTGCGGCAACAACACACCCGCCCAAACCTGAAGGAAATGCCACTATTCCGCCAAGTGTCACACCACAAGTAACTGCAGTGACAGAGCTCCCTGCAGTGAATGTTACTGGTCAATTCCCAACTACAGCGAGGCCACCTGAGGCAAATGCCACAATACCTTGGGTCCCTGAAGCAACAACTAATCTAATTATTAATAACAATGTTACTGCACATGCACAGAACAGACCACCATACTCAGGTACAGTGATTGTTTTGAGGCTTTCCCGGTCCTTTTAGCCTTTTGAAGTTAGTTTTTCATTTTTATAATTCACTGTTACTAATGTAATATTTCTGACTTTCCAGTGTGCCAACTCAACTGTAATTTTGAGAAAGGTCTATGCCAATGGAATCAGCTTCTCACTGATGTCTATGACTGGACAAGACTAAGTGGTTCAACCCCTACAATTATGACAGGGCCCTCTTCAGATCACACCACAGGACGTAATTAACCTTTTAACTCTTTAACAAAAACAATGCACACATTGTTAGTTAGGGTAGAAAGTTGTTCATGATAATTACAGAAGATGACAATGACAATGACAGGTGGATTCTAAAGTCAGGCGCACCTGGAGGTAACAACTTCCTTGTTTTTGAAGAGAAAAAATAACTTCCTTGTTTTTTAACAGCTAATTGTTTATTTTCTAGTAATTTTTATTATATCTTCTTTTTGTTTCGGCTTGTCCCTGTAGGGGTCGCCAAAGCGCATCATCCTTTTCCATGTAAGCCTATCTCCTGCATCCTCCTCTTGAACACCAACTGCCATCATGTCTTCCCTCACGACATCCATCAACCTTCTCTTTGGTCTTCCTGTAGCTCTCTTGCCTGGCAGCTCCATCTTCATCATCCTTCTACCAATATACTCACTATTTCTCCTGTGAACGTGTCCAAACCATCGAAGTCTGCTCTCTCTAACTGTCTCCAAAACATCGAACCTTGGCTGTCCCTCTGATGAGCTCATTTCAAATTTTATCCAACGTGGTCACTCCGAGAGCGAACCTCAACATCTTCATTTCCGCCACCTCCAGCTCTGCTTCATGTTGTCTCTTCAGTGCCACTGTCTCTAATCCGTACATCATGGCTGGCCTCACCACTGTTTTATAACTTCTTCTAGCTCCATCCAGAAGTTCTCCTTCACCTCTAGGTCACATTCTACCTGTGGGCCATAGCCACTAATCACATTCTACATACCCTCAATTTCAAGTTTCAGCCTCATCACTCGATCTGATACTCTTTTCACCTCCAAGACATTCTTAGCCAACTCTTCTCTTAAAATAACCCTGACTCCATTTCTCTTCCCATCTTGGTAAATTAATTTAAACCCTGCCCCTAAACTTCTGGCCTTACTGCCTTTCCACCTGGTCTCCTGGACACACAATATATAAACCTTTCTCCTCATCATCATGTCAAACAACTCCAGAGATTTTCCTGTCATAGTCCCAACATTCAAAGTCCCCACATTCAGTTCTAGGCTCCGTGCTTTCCTCTTCTCTTTCTGCCGAAGAACCCGCTTTCCACCTCTTCTTCTTGGACTTCAACCCACAGTAGCTGAATTTCCACCGGCGCCCTGCAGGTTGACGCCGCCGGTGGTGGACGTTGTTAACCCGCGCCACGACCGATCAATTTCTGGGATGAACGCTTATATTTGTTTTAAATATATTAAATATATATTGTTTTAAGCCGGATGCCCTTCCTGACGCAACGCTCTACATTTATCTGGGCTTGGGACCGGCCTACAGTTTGCACTGGCTCGTGCCCCCCATAGGGCTGTATTAGTAATTTTTAATATATCAGGTAATGCAATTATCTTTTATAGATTGCTGGCGTCAGGCCGAAACCTTGTATGTAAAAATGTTGTCAATTTACTGTTTTTTCACAAATACTTATATTTCTGATCAGTCCCCACGTCGGTATGGCATTTTTACAAATTATTGACCAATTCAAAGTGTTGAAAATGGCTGGCTCTGTTTGACGATGCAACGTTAATGGCTCAACAAACATGCCGTTTTTTTTTTGGGGGGGGGGGAGTGGGGGGCTGAAAAGTGATGGTATTGGACAAAAGAGGATTCCGGCGATATAGTATACATATTATATATACTACCTAGAGTATTACAAATAGTGAAAGTAGTTTTTTAATGGGCCAAAACCTGTGTTGTTTAACAAAGCTTACACTTTGCTGACACTATATTAAAATGTAGTTGTTTTGTTTTGTCGTGGGAATACAGCTGTTACAGAAGTAAAACTTGTTTTATCGACAAGACTATAGCTAAATTGTAGCAGAATTTTAATTTGAGCATTACCAGTGAAAATATATTCTAATTTAATAATATGAAGAGCTAACTAATCAAACTCTCATGTTATAATCTAGATGGCCACTATCTTTACATTGAAGCCAACAGCGCGTCACATGGAGATACAGCTCGCCTCATTAGTTCCAAATGTTCTGCCTCCGGTCCTCAATGTCTGCAGTTCTGGTACCATATGTACGGCTCAGCTGAAACAATGGGCCTCCATGTATATTTGCTGCAAGACAAAAGAGCTGATCCTATTAGTTGGGTGAGGAATAATCAAGGGAATATGTGGCGTCTGGCCCAGGTTGACTTCACAACAACTGGATCTTTCCAGGTAGAAAAAATCTAACTCAATGTTTAACCTGCACATTTTCAAAGGAGTGGTGAGAGGAGAATTGAAATTTGCTCTTAATATTAGATCCTTTTTGAGGGTCGACGAGGTTCTAATGATCAGTCAGATGTGGCCATAGATGACATATCCCTATACAGTGGGCACTGTTCAGGTAATCGTATACTTCAACTGATAATCAACTTACATTATAACGAGTGTATCTAATTAAGAGTGATTTGTTTTGCAGACCTGACTAAACCTACCACGCTTGCGCCCATGACAACTGATTCAGTTACAACAGAAGGTTCTGAATTTACAACAGAAAACATAACTGTTACACAACCAATAACAACTTCAATAAAAACAACAACAGACACAACCATCTCTGGGACAAAGACATTAACACCAGAATTAACTAAGCCCTCAAACCCAAATGCCTCAACAGAAACGCCAGGTGCGACAGTTACAATTGAACCTCAGACCACTGACACAGCTCACCCATCATCAATCAACCATCCAGTAGATGATGGAACAGAAGAGCCAGGACCTGAACCAACAACTGAAAAAATGACAGCACCCATTACATACCCTCAGTCCACAGTTACACCCATATCTCTAACAACAGAAAGCAGTGAACCGACAACTAGATTACACTCGAAAACATCATGGACACCAGAAACTCCAACAACAATTGAACCACAGACCACTGCCAGAGCTCTCCCATCATCAACCGACCACCCAGTAGATGAAGGAACAGAAGATCCAGGACCTGAACCAACAACTGAAAAAATGACAGCACCCATTACATACCCTCAGTCCACAGTTACACCCATATCTCTAACAACAGAAAGCAGTGAACCGACAACTAGATTACACTCGAAAACATCATGGACACCAGAAACTCCAACAACAATTGAACCACAGACCACTGCCAGAGCTCTCCCATCATCAACCGACCACCCAGTAGATGAAGGAACAGAAGATCCAGGACCTGAACCAACAACTGAAAAAATGACAGCACCCATTACATACCCTCAGTCCACAGTTACACCCATATCTCTAACAACAGAAAGCAGTGAACCGACAACTGTTCGACCAGAGCCCCCAACTACTGAATTGAGTGAGTATGAACACATTAAGAAACTGCGGTGGCCTGGAAGTGCAAAACAATATAATAAATTGTGAAACACTTTAACATTTCAGGAACCACAAAAACAAAACACAAAACACTTTAACATTTCAGAAAACAAATGAACAAAACACGAAACACTTTAACGTTTCAGAAAACAAATGAACAAAACAGAAAACACGAACATTACAGAAAACAAATGAACAAAACACGAAACACGAACATTTCAGAAAAAAAATTAACAAAACACGAAACACTAACATTTCAGTAACAACAAAAACAAAACACTAACATTTCAGAAAACAAATGAACAAAACACAAAAGACTAACATTTCAGGAACCACAAAAACAAAACACAAAACACTTTAACATTTCAAGAAACACTAAAACAAAAGCATAAACACGATGAAAAAGCATAGCTTGTGAACAGAATGTATGCAAGCTAGATCCCTCGCTCGGTACGTTAAAAAATTAATGGAGCCGGCAGCTTCCTTGCTAATAGCCACACGTTCCCTTTAATTCTTGCCAGCATCCTCTCTCTTTAGCAACCTGCTTCTTCCTTAACTATTAATCTATCATTTTATGGTTTAAGAAATGTGATCAAGTACAATATATTGTATACACAGCATCAAACGCCTATACAAGCTCGCTGTTCAGGGCGTCCGTATATCCAATCACTATTTGGGATGGACATCACGTTCCATCTGTGTAGCCTACCATTGCTGCGATGCAGGAGCCAATCATGTTGAAGCGGGGCGGGTCTTGCTGAGAAAAGCCGTGGGATTTCCAAGAATGTCTGTGAAATGGGCCCCTCCCTTTCCGGGTGTCCTTCGTCTTTTTGCAAAAGTGTTTCTGATTTTGTTTTAGTGTTTCCTGAAATGTTAAAGTGTTTTGTGTTTTGTTTTTGTGGTTCCTGAAATATTAGTGTTTCATGTTTTGTTCATTTGTTTTCTGAAAACATATTCCATATAAACAAAATACAGTATTGCAATTAGCTTGATTGTTTATGTTATATATATGTGTGTATGTATGTATGTATGTATGTATATATATATATATATATATATATATATATGTATGTATGTATATATATCTGTCTCTCTCTCTGCAGCACCATCTTGCCAACAGAATAGTCATTACAACACTTGTATCCCTGCCTGCAGTCCAACCTGCAGGTATTTGAATGGGCCACCACTTTGCAACGACAATGATGGTTGTGAGTCAGGGTGTGTGTGCGATGATGGCTATGTACTGAAACGTGGAAATTGTGTACCAATCCAGCAATGTGGATGTGTGGACGGAGATGGAAATAAATATAGCGTAAGTGACAATTTCAGAATTTCATTGTATCAGTTTAGTTCAAGTGCACTACTGTTACTCTGTTGGCTTTCTCTTGTTTTAGTTCGGTCAAGTGTGGTACACCAAACACTGCAGTCAGAAATGTAGATGTGAGAGGGAAGATGATATTGGGGAGAGTGACTGCGATGAAGAAGAGTGTGATGGTAATGCTGTTTGCATTCAAAATGAAGAGGGGCGTTATTACTGCCAAAAAACAGGTACCATGAATAACGGATAATGCGTTTTAACTGATGATACATTTTTGATATTTGTAATTGATTCAAACATTACATTTATATCACAAAACAGGTTTCGATGAGTGTACAATAAATGGAGACCCCGTGTACAGAACCTTTGATAACATGAAGCATGACTTTGAGGGAGAACATTCATATGTACTGGTCCGAACCAAAAATTTGCCTGGTAATCTCCAGGATGTCTACATAGAGGGTATCAATACACCAATTGAAGATGATGATGATGATGTTGATGATATAAGTAGTGAAGAAGACCGTGATGAGTATGATGAGAACGACGATAATGGTGATAATGACAGCAACGAGCATGAAGAACACCACAGATTACAAGGGCTCAGGATTAAAGTGTACAATCATACGGTGGAGTTCAAGAAGCATCAGAAGTTGTTTGTGAGTTTCAAGGACATTTAAAACTACGCATTTGATTTTTTATATTTTTTCCAAATTGTTCATAAATTGTTTTTCTGCATTCCATCAGGTGGATGGACAGAGAACTAAGACACCTGTTTCACCGTCTCTTGGTCTCAAGATTAAGAAGCATTCCTCTCACATTTATCTCAATACCGACTTTGGTCTTTCGGTAAAGTTTGATGGACGAAGCGATGCAGGTATTTAGTTTTGTTTTTTTCCTCTCTTTTAAACCACCACTTTGATATTGATAGTTGATCGTGTGAATATGTGAGATAAGATTCGCCCGGAGTTCCTAAAGGCTCTGGATGTTGTGGGGCTGTCCTGGTTGACACGCCTCTGCAACATCGTGTGGACATCAGGGACAGTGCCTCTGGATTGGCAGACTGGGGTGGTGGTCCCCCTTTTTAAGAATGGGGACCGGAGGGTGTGTTCCAACTACAGGGGGATCACACTCCTCAGCCTCCCTGGTAAGGTCTATTAAGAGGTGCTGGAGAGGAGGGTCCGTCAGGAAGTCGAATCTCAGATTCAGGAGGAGCAGTGTGGTTTTCGTCCTGGCCGTGGAACAGTGGACTCGCTCTACACCCTCGCCAGGGTCCTCGAGGGTGCATGGGAGTTCGCCCAACCAGTCTAGATGTGTTTTGTGGACTTGGAGAAGGCATTCGACCGTGTACCTCGGGGAGTCCTGTGGAGGGTGCTTCGGGAGTATGGGGTACCGAACCCCCTGATACGGGCTGTTCGGTCCCTGTATGACCACAGTCAGAGTTTGGTCCGCATATCCGGCAGTAAGTCGGACTCGTTCCCGGTGAGGGTTGGACTCCGCCAAGCGCCAAGGCTGCCCTTTGTCACCGATTCTGTTCATAACTTTTATGGATAGAATTTCAAGGCGCAGCCGAGGCGTAGAGGAGGTCCTGTTTGGTGCCTCAGTATTGCATCTCTGCTTTTTGTAGATGATGTGGTTCTGTTGGCTTCATCAAGCCGTGACATCCAACTCTCACTGGAGCAGTTCGCAGCAGAGTGTGAAGCGGCTGGGATGAGAATCATCACCTCCAAATCTGAGACCATGGTCCTCAGTCGGAAAAGTGTGGCGTGCCCTCTCCTGGTCGGGGATGAGATCCTGCCCCAAGTGGAGGAGTTCAAGTATCTTGGGGTCTTGTTCACGCGTGAGGGAAGAATGTAACGAGAGATCGACAGGCGGATCGGTGCAGCGTCTGCAGTGATGCGGACTTTGTATCGGTCCGTTGTGGTAAAGAAGGAGCTAAGCCGAAAGGCGAAGCTTTCAATTTACCGGTCGATCTACGTTCCCACCCTCACCTATGGTCAAGAGCTGTGGGTCGTGACCGAAAGAACAAGATCCCGGATACAAGCGGCCGAAATGAGTTTCCTCCGCAGGGTGTCCAGGCTCTCCCTTATAGATAGGGTGAGAAGCTCGGTCATCTGGGAGGATCTCAGAGTAGAGTCGCTGCTCCTCCACATCGAGAGGAGCCAGATGAGGTGGCTGGGGCATCTGATTCGGATGCCTCCCTGGTGAGGTGTTCCGGGCACATCCCACCGGGAGGAGACCCCGGGGACGACCCAGGACACGCTGGAGAGACTACGTCCTTCGGCTAGCCTGGGAACGCCTCGGGATCCCCCCGGAAGAGCTGGATGAAGTGGCTGGGGAGAAGGAAGTCTGGGCGTCCCTGCTAAATCTACTGCCCCCGCGACCCAACCCGGGTAAGCAGTAGAAAATGGATGGATGGATGAATATGTGAGAATGTGCCCTGCAATCCGCTGGTGACCAATCCAGGGTGTCATCTATCTTTTTTGCACACTCAGATGGGATAGAGTCCACTTCCCCATTACCCTAAACCTGATAAGGGGTAGAAAATGGATGCATGTCTGACGAAAACAAGCACTAACTGATTAGTAAACACAGTGTAGTTGGATATGAAGTTCAATAATGGGAATACAGTCAGATTTCATTTGAATGAAGTTGCGATCTCTGGTTAGTGTAATACTTACACAATCACAATTGGCAAGTCATCTCTCAGGGGACCGCTGTATACAGTATCTGAAATTGTAGTGCCTGTTACCCTGTACCCAATTGCCTCATGTGGCTGAAGTGCCACATAATGCTGATAAATGTTGCAACTCATTTCCCCACTATCTCCCGCTTACAATGCCATCCTTTCGTCCATTCCAAAGAAACTCAATAATTGTGCCTCCAGCAAATAGCACAGAAACACACCCTCCTTTGCCATTAGGCAGCTCCACTACCACTTCACAACTGAATGAAATACTAATGAGGGAATGTCCACCTAATCGCTCTTGTGGACAGACAGTGGCTTGCCTCTTTGACAGGCAGCCTAAAGGCTTCTTTATACTCGCGTGGACATCACTGCGGGTGTCCCTCATGGAGTTTGCCTTTATACTCGAGCGCAACCCACGCGCGCTGTTTTGAAAATGTACTGCAGTTCTCCTCCAAGACGGGGGTGTTGCTACGGCTGGTATTGGATAGGAAAACACAGGGTGGAGTTTCCGCTGCATTTTTTATTTTTGCCATTTCCGGTAGACGTTTTTACTTTCCTTTCAGTAACAAGAAACAAAGCAACAACAATGGCGACCGCGACAGAAGAAATGGACCTAGATGACCAGATGATACATTTAATTATGCAAAATCGATCGAGAAGGCGAAGATGTAGATGGTATGCAGAACGAAGGGGCACGCTGGTACGTCATCACAGCATGTGACTAAAACGGACCAATCACGAGAGATGATCTCCGCGGCGTTCGACACGCAGCAACTATTTTTGTCGAGTGTGCGGCAAGCTACGCAGAGGTGCTGCGCGGGGCAATTTGTCGGTCGCATGATGCAATGCGGCCGTTGTCGGCCGCGCGACCGCGGGAGTATAAAGAGGCCTTAAGGACTCTACTTTTTTTTTTGCATTCTAAAAGAATGAGACCATATGTGGTTTGGGGCGTGCCTTCAACTTGGAGCATAGTTTTTTTTGTTGTCGTTTTTTTTTTTGTCCTGTTCAGCTGTTAGGTCAAGCAGAATGGAGAATCTGTATCCCTTTCATGCCGGAACAGTTTTACTGTGTCACAGTGGAGTTTTTAAGATTCCGCTGTGGTATTATAATGGATGTTTATTGAGAATCAGACTTGATCAGTCGAACAGAACAACGTTTCTCGAAGGGAGAGAGAAACAAAGACAAAAGACAAAGCTCTAATTATAAACGGGATGAGAGAAGTAAATCATTACATTATCTACAACAATGAAACGTTAAATATGAGTGTTGCATGGGGATGTAGTGCTACACCCTGTGAGGGAAGGACAGGACAAGATAGAACAGGACAAGGACAGGAAAAGAAGCATGCAGGACAAGGGTCGTGAACCCGTCTGTACAACTGAAGTGTGATGGCATTAATTATGTGAATTATAAAAGTCTACAGGACAAGAGTATAAGTGAGGGGATACACACGCGATTTGCATATTCATTTGGTTATTTGTCGCAGTAAGTGCGTGACCCCACACCCAGTGAAAGAGTCCTTGGGGTGTGTGTCTGCAGATACCGTTTTACATGCACAAAGACTGACAGAAGTGTCCTGTAATTGCTGTGGCATAAATAGTTTCGTTTTTCCACGCCTCAGGCTAGTGAGTCCTAGCTAAGCCTTGTTGTGTGAACTGATTAAGCCTGCTCGGATGAGAGACGAAATGTCTTCTAAGACAACCAGAACAGTACAGTTGCAATGAATTCCAATAACTGAGAATTTTCCTATAAACATATCAACAATAAGCACAATTATACTCTTACATCAGTCGACTCAATATTCCACACACTAGTCTGAAAAGGTATTTTGAAGATCTCAAACAGTCATAAACACCCACATTTTACATTGCATCTTCAGAAACAAAGACACGATATCTATTTAACTTGTTCATAGATTGTGTAAAGCTTAAAAAAATGACAGGAACAAAGAAAAACTGAATATAGGTCAGAATTGACAGGATTGAAACAAAAATCACATTGTATCAATTTTAAATGTTTTTGGTTTGCTTGCTTTTTTTTTTTTTTTTTACGCCGGCACGGTGACGGACTGGTTAGCACATCTGCCTCACAGTTCTGCGGACTGGGGTTCAAATCCTGTGTGGAGTTTGCATGTTCTCCCTGTGCCTGGGTGGGTTTTCTCCAGGCACTCCGGTTTCCTCCCACATCCCAAAAACATGCATGGTAGGTTAATTGGGAACTCTAAATTGCCTGTAGGTATGATTATGAGCGCGTATGATTGTTTGTTTATATGTGCCCTGCGATTGGCTGGCGACCGGTTCAGAGTGTATCCCGCCTCCCGCCCGAAGATAGCTGGGATAGGCTCCGGCAGCCCGTGACCCTAGTGAGGAGAAGCGGTGAAGAAAATGGATGGAAAACTGGATGTTTTTTTTACCCTGTAATCAAATACTGTACTTTATTCCCACAGAAATAAATCTACCACGTATATACAAACGAAAAGTGGGAGGCCTGTGCGGAAACTTCGACGGTAGAATCCTGAATGACCGGATGAAACCAGACGGCACCGTAGCCAAGACTGTTCAAGAGTTTGGAGAGAGCTGGAGAGTGTGACGATGTTATGCATGGGGGAGGGGCAATGTTCTCCAGGATACTGCTCAACAACAATATCTGCACTCATATGAAAGTCTATTTTTCTTTAGACCAAGCGAAACCTGAATAGTCAATTACATCTGTGTACAAAACTAACATGATTTGTACCTTGTCTGAATTCATTAAGCTCAACTGTTGCTCTACCATAACAATGCATGCTATGTATTTCAAAATAATACTCTGCATGATCACATACAGTATCTCATTTTAACTAGTGAGGTATTGAAATGAAAAACTGCATATGAATACAGAGTAAATACATTTCAAGCATTGCTTTGTGTAAATAAAGATTCACTAGAAACATTGCTAATGACGTTTATCAATTAGTCAGATTCTCTTCATGCTTTCTTCCACTTTCTAGGATTATTTTAACAATATATTTTGCGAGAAAACATGCAGTGCACTTGTGTTTTGCTAAGAAATAGAAACCCTTGTTTGAAATGATATTGAGGATGTCTTCCCTCTGTAGGTAAGCAGACAACATTCCTACCAGTCAAAAGCAGAGGGTGTGCCTACTTACAAATTATTACACAACAAAAACAAGGAACAAATAACAGAAAATATGTCATTTATAAGCAGGTATCCTTGTGAGTTGTGAACTAAAGTCAGCAGTCGAGATGGATCAGGTTGTGTGGCATTTCTTTCTATTGGTGTCTGTATCTCTCATCAATGGTGAGTCCTTGTCACATTTTTTACTTAAAGACGAAGTATTCTGATTTGCAGGTCTAATTTGTATTTAACACAGAAAGATTAAATAAATTTAAGTTTGAATTTGCTATAGGTAATACACACCAAAAACACAGAGACTATTGGAGATTTGCTGTACAGTTACTTGATAGTGAAGTAGTATTAACTTTGTGTAACAATAGTCCAAAAAATAAGCAGTACTTGAGTGCTGCAAATTTAAAAAAACATTATAGTTTAGGGCCCCTGTCAGAAAATTATAGTTGTCACAATTCTCTCCCTCTGAATGCAGTATTTAGGCAGGGTTGGGTCTAGAAAAAAAAATGACAGGGTGACCAGGCAGGGGCATAGACTGAAAGATGGGTGGCATATTTAAAAACATACAAAACCTGTAACAAAAAAAGTGTGTAATGATATAAACAAAACAATAAAGAAGCCTTTCCTTTAAAATTGTTTAAAACATTGCAGACATATTTTTTGCAAGTCATTAAACAATTTTTGTTCAATAACACAATAGAGCTGTGTTTACCAGATCTTATTTAAAGCCCGTCTAGACCTAAAAAAGAAGAAAAAGAAATAAACTTAATATTGTGGCATTAAGCTAGCCTATCCTCATGTGTTAGTCCTTATATCGTCATTTTGTCTTCCTTTTGGTTAAATCCAGAATTTTCTGATTTGTTTTCATGCTGTAACAAACGACTTTGACTTGTGTTCCAATAATGTTAATATTCATGACATATTGCTGGCGTCAGGCTGAAACCTCAGATTCCAAATTTATTCAATTTCAGTTTTTTTCACAAATCAATACTATTGGTCAGGCCCCACGTGGGTCTCTTGTTTTCACAAATTGCTGACAAATCTTGAGTTTTGAAAATGGCTTGTTCTCTTTAACGATGCAATGTTAATGGCTCAACAAAATGTCTTTTTTTGTGGTTTCCTGAAAAGTGATGGTTTTGGAGGTATGAGGATTCCACCCGACAGCAGCAAATTGTACACACACTATTGTATTTCCTGGATTCCTCAAATAAATTGCATTGCATTTCTCTTTCAATTTTCTAGCGCAATTGACGTTGCAACAAGAAGGTAACATTCACTGCCGCATCCATGTACTCTATGCATTTTCCAGGGTCACTGGGAACGTGGAGGATATCCCAGTTTATTTAGAGAATGAGTCACAGAAAATGACAACTGAGTATATTTCAGACTTATTACATTACATTGAATTTGTTACTATTCCGATTTTTTAACAGTATATTGAAAATGAAAAATAAAATGAGAAAGAAATAAAAAATAAAATGAGAAAAATCCAGTATATTCAGAATCTTTTAAAGATCAGTCGAGTAAAATGTATTTTAAAGAAGTCAAAACTCTGAAAAGTATTTTATTTTATGCACTGATAACCACAAATTGTTTTATTTTATATTGTAATTATTTCATTTCTCATTGCCTGATAAACTCACACACTAATACTTAACACACTGTACACAAGTGTACCAGTATTCAACTCAAATTTCAATTTCAGGAATTGTTCTCATAATGTAAATGTCAAGCCCTGCCATAAGATTAACATTTATTTTACCAAATGCCTAAAGCAGTCAAAAATAAAGTAAATACCTTCATAAATTAAAATGGAATAAATAACATGTTTTTCTCTTTTGTTACCTTCTAAGTTCCCAACCCAACAGATAACCCTCTACCAGGTAACTTCTCACATCTCAAAACTATTGTATACTTCACACATTGTACAGCATAACAACCAAAGAGAAGCTCACTTAAGCACCCAACTGCGTCCACCCAAACATCTTCAGCCAATATGTCCAAAACCTATTTGAATCCTGTTGTAGTTGCTGCATAGAATCTTAGCAATAATTTCAATTTAGTTATGTTATAGCAACAGTATTAGTCGTTCATCTTCCTGCCACCAGATAAATGAGTTTCTAGTGCTACTGTTTCAACAGGAAACATCCACTGCCACATTCTTGTATGCATTTTCCAAGGCCACTGGGACTCTGGAGCCTATCCCAGTAGTAGTATAGTTACAGAAAATGAAAACTGTATATATTTGAGATTTATTACATTACATTGTATTTGTTACTATTCTGATTTAATTTTTTTTTAAAGGCTTAATATACAGTAGCACATGAAAATGAGAAAAATCCAGTTTATGAAAAAAAATTTCATAAGCTCAGTCAAGGAAAATTTTGACAATAAGTAAAAACTCTGAAAAATATATTAATTTAGGCACTGAATACTACAAATGACTATTTTTTTTTTTTATTATTTCATTTCTCATTGACTGATAAACTCCCAAACAAGTACCGTAATTTCTCGTGTATAATGCGCATTTTTCCCCCCCTTAAAAATTGTCAAAAGTCAATGGTGAGCATTATACATAGGTATAGGGACAAATGGAAAAAAACTTTCACATTTTATAAATGTATGCTGCCATCGAGTGGTTATGAAAAAGCTCTACACTTTCATTTGAAAATGCCACCGCCACCTAGTGGTTATGAGAAAGGTGTACACTTTCATTATAATATGCCACCGCCACTTAGTGGTTATAAAAAAGGTGTAGCCTACACTTTCATTCCAGTATGACAGGGGTAGGTATGACTGCATATATGTACAGTTGTGCTCAAAGGTTTAAAGGTTGGCAGTATTTGTGAAATATTGTTTTTGTTGTTTTAAATATGACTGAACAACAACCATCATTAATTTCTTCATGGTTATGTTTTGTTTAATGATCATGCTTTTCTGAAATGCTTGACCATTAAATTTGAATCCCATTAAAATAAAATTAAATGTGTTTCGCCTGGCCCTTCATCTTTTCTTTAAAGAATTGTACCCATCTTACAAATTCTGCCTGGGTAATCAAACATATGACCACAACTGTGTGTTTTCTAATTTACTCAATAAAAGTAGGGCTGTGAAATTCAAAATAAGAGCAAGTAAATTATAAAAAGTATTAGGTGTTCAAATAAAGTGCTTAACTTTAATAATTATTTGAAAAAAACGAACAAAATACAGATATTTCATGTTTCGATCATATGGGTAGAAGGGTTTTTCAGAATTTTGAGGTCAATTTTGGGTGTGCGTATTAAACATGGGTGCACATTATACAGGAGAAATTACTGTACTTTACACGTTGTACACCAGTGTATGCCAGTAGTCAACTCAAATTTTTAGGGTTTCAGGAGGTATTCTTATTATGTAAATCATGTCAATTCCTGTTATAATATTAACATTTATTTCACCAAATTTATAAAGCAGTCAAATAAATTAAATACAATCATAAATTAAAATGTAATAAACAATATGTTTTTTCTCTTTCACGATTCCGGAGTCACAGGTAACATACACGCACCCATACTATACACATTGTACACCAGAATACCAGCATTCAACTAAAATTTTCAGGGTTTCAGGAGTTATTCTTATTATGTTAATAGAGGTACATAAAAAAAAGTGAATATTGTATAAAAGTTCAATATTTTTTGTCAGTCATTTAAGAAAGTGAAACTGTTATTTGATATAGATTCATTCCACACAGAGTGGACTATTTCAAGCTTTTATTTGTTTTTATTTTGATGATTATGGATTACAGATAATAAAAACCAAAAATTCAGTGTCTCGGAAAATTACACCATCACTTAAGAGCAATCAGAGTCACTGATGGTGAAGTGCTACATTCGCCTGACTTCAGTGCAGGAATGTGAGTGCTAATGATTGTCCGTGTCTATATGTGCCCTGCGACCCTGAACAGGATAAGCGGTATTAAGAATGGATGGATGGATAAGAACAATCAAAAAAGCATGTTATAAGCACAAATGTCAGGCTTCTGAAAAGTATGTTGTTTTCTATGGCATGGATGTGATCAGCCTGAGGGACTGCGCAAGTGTTGCTTTGGTAGCTGCCTTCAGGTTGATGGATCTGGTGTCTCTCATCTTCCTCTTGACAACAGCCCATAGATTTTCTATGGGTTTCAGGTCAGGGGAGTTTGCTGGGCAATCAACAACAGTAACTCCATGGTCATGGAACCAACATTTTGTATCTTTGACACTGTGGGCAGGTGCCAAGTCCTGCTGTAAAATAAAGTCAGCATTTCCATAGAGCTTGTCAGCAGAAGGAAGCATAAAGTGCTCCAGAATTTCCTGGTAGGTGGCTGCATTGACTGTGGACTTCAGAAAACGGCCAATGGAGCAACACCAGCAAAAGACATGACACCCCAAATCATCACTGACTGTGGAAACTTCACACTGGACTTCAAGCAACGTGGATTCTGTGCCTCTCCACGACTCCGGCCTCAGTCCACTTTTAGTTGACATAACCCAACATCTTAACAAACAGAACACGAGCTACTTTTCAAAACCCACCTGTCACAAACGCAGCCCAATACCGCACATTTGCAATCTCTGCAAGAAATAATGACCTGTTTTCCAGCGCACAATATCAGTGCGCAAATGAGGAGGTATGCCGCAAACATCTCATCTCTGACTGAGGAGTTTCAACAGCGTTTCAGGGATTTTGCAACTATTGAAAAGGAGATCACGCTTTTTTCTTCTCCCGTTTCCGTGGATCTCAGTGACGTTCCAGCCCACCTGCAGTTGGAGCTCATTGAGCTGCAGTGTGACACGGAGTGTCGCAGCCGGTACCAACAACTCCCTCTTGTCAACTTTTACCAGCAGCTGGATAAAGACAGGTTCCAAGAGATTCGTACATTTGCTAAGAAAATGTTGAGCTTTTTTGGCTCGACATACTTGTGTGAGAAGACATTCTCAGTCATGAACATGAATAAGAACCACGTGAGGACAAGACTAAGTGACTCCCACCTGCGTGACATCTTGCGCATTAAAACCATCGCTTTTGAGCCAGACCTGCCCCATTTACTGAAGTCGAGATCTCAGTATCACCCTTCACATTAATGCAAACATGTTGTTTGTTGATTCTGATGAATAAAGTTTGAGTTTGAGTCAAATTTCATGAAAATACTTTATTTTGCATTTCATTAATTTTTATTTTAACCTTCATTTATCCAGGTCAGGCAGTTATCATATCTACCTAGCAGCAGACAACATAGTAAAACAAAGTAAAATAAAAATAAATACAAAAAAGCATTCCCCTTGTCGGTAGCATGTAAAATTAATGCTGGCCCGCATGACAATTTTTTTACATCAATGTGGCCCCTGAGCTAAGAAGTTTGGGCACCCCTGATCTAGAGAAAGCCTATGACAGAGTACCCAGAGAGGATCTGTGGTACTGCATGCGGATGTCTGCAGTGGCAGAAAAGTATGTTAGAGTAATACAGGACATGTACAAGGGCAGCAGAACAGTGGTGAGGTGTGCTGTTGGTTTGACAGACGAATTTAAAGTGTAGGTGGGACTGCATCAGGGATCAGCCCTGAGCCCCTTCCTGTTTGCAGTGGTGATGGATAGGCTGACAGATGAGGTTAGACTTGAATCCCCATGGACCATGATGTTTGCAGATGGTTGGAACAGGTGGAGGAAGGTGTCAGGTGTGTTATGTAATAGAAGAGTCTCTGCTCGGATGAAGGGCAAACTTTATAAAACAGTGCTGAGGCCAGCCATGATGTACGGATTAGAGACAGTGGCACTGAAGAGACAACAGGAAGCAGAGCTGTAGGTGGCGGAAATGAAGATGTTGAGGTTCGCTCTCGGAGTGACCAGGTTGGATAAAATTAGAAATTAGCTCATCAGAGGGACAGCCAAGGTTCGGTGTTTTGGAGACAAAGTTAGAGAGAGCAGACTTCGATGATTTGGACACGTCCAGAGGAGAAATAGTGAGTATATCGGTCGAAGGATGATGAGGATGGAGCTGCCGGCCAAGAAAGCTAGAGGAAGACCAAAGAGAAGGTTGATGGATGTCGTGAGGCAAGACTTGAGGGCAGTTGGTGTTCGAGAGGAGGATGCAGGAGATAGGCTTACATGGAAAAGGATGATGAGCTGTGGCGACAAGAGACACATATCTGATATGCATGTGTTCACATTCACGGAAGCCGAAAGGAAAAGGAGAAGTACTGTTCACAGTGACATGAAAGAATTTAAGACATGTCACATTGGGCAAAAAAATCTGAATTGACCTGCAGTGTGAACATTGCCTGAGAGGCCGTTTAAAGGCTCAGGAAACCTTTGTAAGTGTTTTGAGTGAATTAGCTGATTAGGGAGTAACACCCAATAGTTTCCAATATTGACCTTTTTCATTATATTCAAATTTTCTGAGACACTGAATTTTGGGTTTTCATCAAAATTACAAGAAACAAAGGCTCAAAATATTTCAATCTGTGTAATGATTCTCTGTAATATATGTCACTATATGAGTGACATTAAAGCCCTGCTATAAGATTAACTTTATTAAATCAAATGACGTTTTTCGCTTTGTTCACTTTTAAAATTCCACCGCAACGGGTAACCTCCCACACCTGTACTTCACACATTGTTCACCATTGTGCCAGTATTCAACTAAAATGTTCAGGGTTTCAGGAGTTATTTCTTCTTATGTAAATAATGTAAATCCATGCTATAAGATTAACTTTATTAAATCAAATGACGTTTTTCGCTTTGTTCACTTTTAAGATTCCGCCGCAACGGGTAATCTCCCACACCTGTACTTCACACATTGTACACCATTGTGCCAGTATTCAATTAAAATGTTCAGGATTTCAGGAGTAATTTCTTCTTATGTAAATAATGTAAAGCCTTGCTATAAGATTAACTTTATTAAATCAAATGATGTTTTTCTCTTTGTTTACTTTTAAGATTCACCCGAAACAGGTAACCTCCCACACCTGTACATCACACATTGTTCACCATTGTGCCAGTATTCAACTAAAATGTTCAGGGTTTCAGGAGTAATTTCTTCTTATGTAAATAATGTAAAGCCTTGCTATAAGATTAACTTTATTAAATCAAATGATGTTTTTCTCTTTGTTTACTTTTAAGATTCACCCGAAACAGGTAACCTCCCACACCTGTACATCACACATTGTTCACCATTGTGCCAGTATTCAACTAAAATGTTCAGGGTTTCAGGAGTTATTTCTTATGTAAATAATATAAAGCCCTGCTATAAGATTAACTTTATTAAATCAAATGACGTTTTTCTCTTTGTTTACTTTTAAGATTCACCCGAAACAGGTAACCTCCCACACCTGTACTTCACACATTGTACACCATAACAATCAAAGGGCAGTTCAATGCAGTTCACTGGCGAAGCCATTTCAGTCTTTTTCAAGCAATTTTAACGATTGCCTGAACGTGTTTAAGTAATAACATGCTTTTATCTTTTATTGTGCAGCTCTGGAAGAGATTCCCGGTGGACAAGGTAACCTTCCACACCTGTTCTTTTCATATTGTACATCATAACAATTATCTGCCACTGCCAGTGTTCAACTAAAATTTTCAGGGTTTCAGGAGTTATTTCTTCTTATGTAAATAATGTAAAGCCCTGCTATAAGATTAACTATATTAAATCAAATGAGGTTTTTCTCTTTGTTTGCTTTTAAGAGTCCTTCGCAACAGGTAACCTCCCACACCTGTACTTCACACATTGTTCACCATTGTGCCAGTATTCAACTAAAATGTTCAGGGTTTCAGGAGTTATTTCTTATGTAAATAATGTAAAGCCCTGCTATAAGATTAACTTTATTAAATCAAATGACGTTTTTCGCTTTGTTCACTTTTAAAATTCCGCCGCAACGGGTAACCTCCCACACCTGTACTTCACACATTGTTCACCATTGTGCCAGTATTCAACTAAAATGTTCAGGGTTTCAGGAGTTATTTCTTCTTATGTAAATAATGTAAATCCCTGCTATAAGATTAACTTTATTAAATCAAATGACGTTTTTCGCGTTGTTCACTTTTAAGATTCCGCCGCAACGGGTAACCTCCCACACCTGTACTTCACACATTGTACACCATTGTGCCAGTATTCAATTAAAATGTTCAGGATTTCAGGAGTAATTTCTTCTTATGTAAATAATGTAAAGCCTTGCTATAAGATTAACTTCATTAAATCAAATGATGTTTTTCTCTTTGTTTACTTTTAAGATTCACCCGAAACAGGTAACCTCCCACACCTGTACATCACACATTGTTCACCATTGTGCCAGTATTCAACTAAAATGTTCAGGGTTTCAGGAGTTATTTCTTCTTATGTAAATAATGTAAATCCCTGCTATAAGATTAACTTTATTAAATCAAATGACGTTTTTCGCGTTGTTCACTTTTAAGATTCCGCCGCAACGGGTAACCTCCCACACCTGTACTTCACACATTGTACACCATTGTGCCAGTATTCAATTAAAATGTTCAGGATTTCAGGAGTAATTTCTTCTTATGTAAATAATGTAAAGCCTTGCTATAAGATTAACTTCATTAAATCAAATGATGTTTTTCTCTTTGTTTACTTTTAAGATTCACCCGAAACAGGTAACCTCCCACACCTGTACATCACACATTGTTCACCATTGTGCCAGTATTCAACTAAAATGTTCAGGGTTTCAGGAGTTATTTCTTATGTAAATAATATAAAGCCCTGCTATAAGATTAACTTTATTAAATCAAATGACGTTTTTCTCTTTGTTTACTTTTAAGATTCACCCGAAACAGGTAACCTCCCACACCTGTACTTCACACATTGTACACCATAACAATCAAAGGGCAGTTCAATGCAGTTCACTGGCGAAGCCATTTTAGTCTTTTTCAAGCAATTTTAACGATTGCCTGAACGTATTTAAGTAATAACATGCTTTTATCTTTTATTGTGCAGCTCTGGAAGAGATTCCCGGTGGACAAGGTAACCTTCCACACCTGTTCTTTTCATATTGTACATCATAACAATTATCTGCCAGTGCCAGTGTTCAACTAAAATTTTCAGGGTTTCAGGAGTTATTTCTTCTTATGTAAATGTAATGTAAAGCCCTGCTATAAGATTAACTATATTAAATCAAATGACGTTTTTCTCTTTGTTTGCTTTTAAGAGTCCTTCGCAACAGGCAACCTCCCACACCTGTACTTCACACATTGTTCACCATTGTGCCAGTATTCAACTAAAATGTTCAGGGTTTCAGGAGTTATTTCTTATGTAAATAATGTAAAGCCCTGCTATAAGATTAACTTTATTAAATCAAATGACGTTTTTCTCTTGGTTTGATTCACCCAAAACAGGTAACCTCCCACACCTGTACTTCACACATTGTTCACCATTGTGCCAGTATTCAACTAAAGGCAGTTTGCCGACGAAGACATGTCCGGCTTTTTATGAAAGGAAATAAATGAATGAAACAAAATAATGTCTTTTTTTGGTAGCTGAAGGAGGGGCTGACAATGGGACCACAAAGGAAGGAAAAGGTACACACATGCACGTGTGCGCGCACGCGCACACACACACACACACACACACACACACAGTAATGGCAATTACTGGAAGCCAATCTAGTTGTTCAGTACCAGAACTACTTAGCTGGGCGGGCGAGGCCCAGTGACCTGGTGTGGCCTGAGTTCTGCATCAGCTGCGGCTCTACTGGGGGGCGACCGGGCTTGGGATGGGGGGGAGCCCCCCCAGTCCGTTGTTTCTGTAGGCGGCGCGGGTATATTTGCCCATTATGAGGATGGTACATCTTACCTTTAAATGGGCTATGGTTTGGCATTGCGGGGGGGGTCCGCCGCTAGTGCAGGCGCAGGCGTGTGGTTCTGTTTAGTCGGTTGAGCTTGATGTGGGGGGAAGGGGCCGTGCGTCGTTCAGGCTCAATGGGGGGTGGGGCGCCGGTAAAAGGGGCTCAGCCGTGCGGGCTGGTTCTTTGCTTTATCATTTCGTGTTGTGTGGCGGGGGCACTGGTTGGCGGACTGGGGGCATGTGATGGGGTCTTGGTTGGCGTGTGGGGGGTTGGGGCGCGCGGGGTTGGGCTTGGTCAGGGCTGGTTGGGGGTTGGCGGCACCCCCCGGGTAGTTGCGGGGCATGTAGGATAGGGCGTTGTGTGGGGGGGGTGTGGGCCGGGCTAAGGGGGTGGGGTGGGGGGTGAGGGTCGGGGGGTTGGGGGGGTTGGTTTGGCGGCCGTGGAGACCAAGGGGTAGGGTCTAGCAGGGATGGGGGGGTGCTAGGGCCTGGCGACCCTGGCGGGTTGGTGTCGGCATAGGCGGCCTCGGATAGTGGAACAACGTCGTGTGGTGCGGCTGTATAATTCATGGAGCCGGCTGGACTGGGATGATAGGGAGTGCGGCTGGGGCCGTGTGAGAGCGAGCATTCTGGCGCGGATCCGCCCCCGCCAAGACGCTCGGGTTGTGCGCTGGGGTCAAGCTCGACGGGCCGGGGTGTTTGGTAAGGCGTAAGCATAGGGCTGGCGCTAGGCGGCTTGGGACTTGCCTCCCATTGGATCGGGTCCGCGCGAGGAGCCTGCACTAGGATCTTTGGACAGGGCACAGCAAGGACTGGTTGGGGGGAGCGGATACCCTGGTACACGACAGGTTTTATGTTGGCGGCGGGGTTGGTGCCCTGACTGGTCGGATGTGGTGATCGTGGGTCCGGCCTTGGGGGGAAACCCCCGACGATTGATGGACTTCACTGTTCTTGTCTGTCACTAATGGTGTGCGCTTGCGGGATGAAATAAATGCATGCTCATGTAAATCCATGACAATAAAAGACTTTTTAAACTTCTCTTTGAATGAACCCATTCCTAAGTCAAAGTGTCGCCAAAATTTCGATTAAGAGACTGGCAATGTTTTCAGTATATCAACTTCTTAATGGCCATGCATGTTTAAAAAAAAAAAAAAAAAAACAATAACGGTTAAAAAAAAAAAAAAAAAGATAATCATCCAACCATCCATTTTCTATACTGCTCAGTCTCATTAGGGTTGCACCTATGGACGATTCAAAGTCTTCACTGACTCTAACATGCATGTTTTTGTTTTTTTATTATTTGGGAGAAGAAAACTGGAGAAAACCCACACAAGCATGGGGAAAAACATGCAAACTCCACACAGGAAGGCTGGAGCAGCGATTCAAACCTCGAACCTCAGAACTGTGAGGCAGACCTCCTAACCGGTTGTCTTCTGTACTGTCAATCAGTATGTACTCAGCTCAACTTTATTGAGAGAGCACTTTGAAAATCACAGTTGAAACTAAGTCCTGTACATAAAACAGAAAACATTATGATACATTTTTAAAGCTATTATGCTATGCTATAAATTATGCTATTTATAGCTATTATGCTATAAAAAAATAAAATAAAAAAAAACTCCACATTCACATTTTTGGTGCTCTTTTTATAACGCTCCGAGATGCCACAAGATGGGGCCAACGCCCTATCTAAATAAGAAGTGATCTTAAGGAAATATGTAGAAGTGATGCATCTTGACTAAGATTCAAACTTTATATGTCAGAGAGGAGCCAGGGTTGTTAGTGGAGAGTCTTCACTTCAGGTGCATTTTTTTAAAATATTAAAGCCCCTGCAAGCCATTTATTTTTAAGGGTAATTCTGTCTGATGAGCTTGAAATGACGTTAAGCTGTTTTAGATCATAGTTTGTGGTTAAGGTTAAAGAATCAATGACTTATAGTTATCACTATTCACGGTAGTAGGGGTATTATTGTACTTCTCTTAGAGCATAGATATAACCAGAATAAATACGTTATTTTAAATGAAATAAGACTTTTATCATGATTTCAAATGTTCTATGCAGTACCTTTTACACTGTAAATCGAATCTGCGGTGAAAGCATATGCCATTAAGCAAGGTTTAAATGTTGTCTAAATGTGTTGACCCTTTACATGCAATTTGGGTGTCTCCACATTCTGCTTGTTTCGTGTTCCGTGAATGTAAACACATGCATATCGGATATGTGTCACTTGAAATGTACATCGAAACAGACAGTCAGAGGGGGAAAAGAAACGGGTAGAATAGAAACAGTAAATTGGAATTGGCCACTTGGACCTGCAATGTAAATCCAGCAGCATAACGTTCTCTGTCAATCACGTAGAGGGAGTGAATCAGGCTACAGCTACACTTTTACTACACTTTTCCCTGTTACTTTAAGGGCAATACAAATCTACCAGAGTAATATATATATATATATATATATATATATATATATAAAATATATTTTTTTTTAAAAGCATTTTTCCTGGTCAAAAAGAAAAAAATGAATGAGCAGAAATTAGAAAAGTGAACTAGAATAATACAAGATAGAGGCCCTTCAAGAGGCTTGCTGTATGTATGGGGGGCCAAGAATCTGAATCGGAGATTTTTCGGCTGTAAAATATGTCTTGGCTCGATAAATTGTGGGGAACACTGCACTAAAAGACGTGGCTGTTCATTTGAACTTTCGAGTTATTTGTGTGGCCACTACACAATAAGTGTATTATGTGTCGCTTTGAAGAATAATTCACAAAGGATAAAAATATATATATATATTGACTTACACTGTCTGAAGCTTTTTTTCTCTCGTTGAGTAGCCATGGCGGCTAATTAGCTTCCTCAGCTAACCAGCAAGAAGGTCCATTAAAAACAATTACTAACAAGCTAGCCCTAGCATGATTCATATCACAACATGTTGACTATTTAGTGTTGGCTCGACGACGTTGCAACTGCTTTTATTATCACTTCAACGGGACGCCGACAGTACGAGCGTACTCAAATCTCCTTGGACGTGAATTCGACCTGCAGTTATCACCTTTCACCACAAAGCTTTGGAAAACTACAGACTTTGTCGTTGGAAGCCAGAGGGGCGCTATTTCACCTGTTTTGGAAAAGAGAATACAGGTGGCCTGCATGTTCTGTTCATATCAAAAATATTCTCCCATTGATTGAAGTTTTCTGTTTGTTTCCAAGACTGTATGCATTTAAAATTAAAAAATATCACATTTCTTTTTTTTTTTTTTTAAAGGTATCTAACATAAATTATTCACTATTTTTGGACTATATTACGCAGTGGCAGGCCGTGCATTTGGTAGCTCGACGTTCAGTGGGGATTTAGCCGACTTCATCCACCTCTTTATACCACCACTATCACGTTGCAATTATAGAAATCACCAAATGGTAAACAAAAACGCAAACATAACAACACACAACTGCTGCAACTGCAGCATGTACATCGACTGGAGCAGCTCAGAATCAATATTTGTCCAACAACATAAAATGAATGAAATACATCATGCTCACCAGAGACACTAATTATTAAAGTTATTCATGTATAAAGATGGCGATAGATGTGTTTTGTTGGTCGAACTTGGCTTGATCTGACCAAGAATCAAAGGACAGTTGACGTTATTGTGGGCCAGCCAGCTGGCCCTGTGAGGACAGTATGATATCTGATTGGTGAAAGAAACAGTGCCCGCGACCCTAGTGAGGAGAAGCGGCTCAGAAAATGGATGGATGGATGGAAAGAAACAGTGCCATTGCTAATATAACATGGCAACACGTAGAAGCTGAAATCTGATTGGACAAAAAAAATCTTAACGTCCACATACACACACTGGAAGCAGTGCAGCGAAGAGAAATTTTATGAAATGAAGGAAATGACTGTTATGACTAAATTAATACAATGCCATGGAGCAAATATTAGAATTTAGGTTGTAAATGTGGGTCACTGTTTCTGTTTGTTTAGGCCGGCACAGAAAGCCAAATACTATGGCCATCTGTGCACTCCTTTCCTTGTTAAGTCATCATCAAAAGTTAAATCAGCTCATCTTGCAAATAGGACGATTCTCACTTTGGCCATTTTTATGCTGTATAATTAGTTTAAAGAATGTGGTTAGCACATCTGTTCCCCCATGTTTACATGGGTTGTCCCCACGCTATTTTCCTCTGAGGGCCATACAAAACTTTTTGTAAAAATATGACGGCGCAAGGCAGCAATGTGAGAAAGTGGTTAGCATGGCTGTCTCATAGTGAAGAGATTCTGTGTTCGACTCATCTGTATCGGCCTTTCTGTGTGGAGTTTGCGCGTTCTCCCCGCAGCTTGCATGGGTTTTCTCCATGTACTCCGGCTTCCTCCCACATTCAAAAAACATGCATCAGTAGGTTTGAATGTGAGTGTGGTCTATAGTATATGTGTCATAGGGCTGCATGATATTGGAAAAAAATGACTTTGCAATTTTATGTAACCTTACAATAGATATTGTAAGGCTAAAAAACACAGGGCATACTCATGACAGGTGAAAACCAGGACACATTTCTTTTTTTGCCCTCTCTGTATTGTTTGGATAGTTAATAAGAGCTTCAATAGAAAAGAAACTAAGCTCATTAGAGCACAAATGTATACCGAGTCATTTGTATGAAGTCTACCTGTAGTTTAATGCAATGTAGTTAATGAGCAATAGTTCAGGAAGACATAAAGTTAAAATCAAAATGTTTTATGCCCAGTTATACTGTATAGTCATTAGTACATTCCTAACACAATTCATTAGTTTTTACTCAATCTGTTATTTTAACATATGAATTAGTGTTTCTATATTTGCATGCATAAGTTCAAGCAAAACACTTTGTTGTGTATGCACATTGTTGTGTACACCCTCAAAAAGCCACCAGAATACAACACAATTTCTCATAGACAATTACTTTTTGGAGGGTGGTTTACGTGGTGACCCCCACTTCTAAAAGAGGGTGAGGCAATTATGACATAGGAAGTGGAAGCAGGTCCCCACTGCCCCAGGGATCCCTGCCACAACCTCTCCGAGCGGATAGTTTCAATTAGACAAGCGCTGTCCGTCCTCACAAACCTTTGACCCTGCTGATTTAATACATTGCATGAAGAGCATGTGTAAATGAATTCCTTTTTTCACCCTTCCCTTTGGCGAATCTGATGGTATCGAGCTGCTAATCAACAGAGGTGGCAAAAGTATTTGCACTCTGTACTTGAGTAGAAGTACAGATACTAAAAAGACCCTGGTATAAGTAGAAGTACTGATTCAACTTGTACTTTATGGGGTACCATTTCTAAGCAGCTAATACTGAGAATAACTGCAACACATTAGCTTCTTACAATGTTTAAAAAAAAACTTTTTGAGTTTGAGTTTTTGAGATTTTGTTTTGCACATTTATGACAATATTTATCAACTTAGAGATTAATTAAATAATTAAATCCAAATGGTTAATGTCACACCTAAAAGTGAAATATGAAATTTAAATGCTATGGCATTATTATTAGTAGTAGTATTTAACATTTTTAAATATAGATGGCAAATGAATTTAAATGGCAAATGATGATGAATCTAAATTTCAATGATAAATATAATTCTAATGTTTTAGCTTAATCTTAAATCTAAATGTGAACATTACATCTAAATGTTAACTCTTAAATTTGAATGTTATATCTAAACTTTAAATACTCATTGAAATGTAAAGTCTAAATGTTAAATCTAAATGTAAATGTTTGCGGTGAAGCAAATTTTTTAACTAATGTGCAATTTCTAAATGCCGATTACTGGAAGAACCAAAATTAAAAACTTGAGGAGGTCACGACACTATAAACACACTCTTACAATGTTTCGTCATCTGCAGAGGTTGGAAAAAGTAATAAGTGTATTTTGCATTATGAGTGTGCGTGTGTGTGCACGCACAAATTAGAAGCGTGTGTTGTCTTTTAAAGTGCCCCCATCTCCTTTCACAATCCCGGCTGCGCAATTGAAGTTAATTCTGCAGACTGTGGTTTGCGTTTCGTCACCACTTTGTAAACTTAGATCGTACGGGGTCAGCGAGAGGTTGAAACGCCCCTGCACGCCCCGGGCGTCCACTCACCAAAGATCAGTTACCATGTAATGGTGAAGGAATGTCGCCGAGTCTCTGGTGGCCATTGCCATTTTTTTTTTTTTCGGTCTTAATTACAACCAATTTAAGTGTGGGATGTCATTGTGTTTTACTCTGAAGAGATGCTGACATGCGTGGGCGTACGCTCACTGGCCGCAACATTAGATACACTCGCACAAAAAGAATCTTCAAACAAAATTTGGGTTATTTACCAAGAAATATAATGATCACTTTTGACAGTCAGACAGGGATCTTTCTGGCAATATTGTTATTATTGTATTGTGGTTGTAGTGTAGAATTGCAACGCCGACATGTGGGTCATAGTGTTATAACCCATTAAGCAACAAACATTTGAACACAAATGGTGGAGCAAGACGTGTACACAGAAAATATAACAACACTCACAGGTATTAATTATTTATCCTTTGTAAAAAAAAATCAGAATGAAAAAAAAATTCACTGAGATATATTGATTGAACTACAACCACAATAAAAAGAAATCTCAGTGAAAAAAAGTTATTACTGTTTTATTTACTGTATTTTATCTGTTTGAGTCAGCTATAGCACTGGATCTTATTAGATACTTTTGATTACTACTTTTTAAACGTGCCAATGCCAACACAAATCAAGTTGTGGAGGCATCACTGCTTCCCGGTGTTGTGTTTGTGTGTGCGCGCGTGTGCGTGTGTGGTGTGTTATTGATCCTGATTGGGCCTCGCGGGAGGAGATTCCAGCCTGCCGATGACCCACACTTCTCCATGTTTCCACCCTTCCTTGCGATCATCAGAGGCAGCTGTCTGTTCCTGCCAGCAGGCCGGCTTGCGTGACATTTCTGCTTATTAGATGTAAGGGAAGAAAGAGAGCGAGATTGAGAGAGAGAGAGAGAGAGAGAGAGAGAGAGAGAGAGAGAGAGAGAGAGAGAGAGAGAGAAAAAAACTTAGTACAGGTTTTTTGGCAAAATCACAAGCAGGTCTTGGCTGAAGTGGAGGGTGCTGACATTTCTTTGGCTTGGTAACTGTCAAAACATTAACCCCCATCCACTTTCTAGAGCAGTGGTTCTCAAACACGGGTCTGCGAGCCAGAGCTTGGAAGTATAAATGAGTATGTTGATTCAAGGCAACTGGACTGTTCTTGTTCGTTGAAGACGTTACACCTTTAATCCAAAAGGCTTCTTAAATCCTTAAATTGTAGGTGTGGACTCTCCCTATTTGTGTTTTAGCGGGTGTGTTCCTTGAGGGTGGTCAACAAGAGGTTGTTGTTGTTGTTGTTGTTGTTGTTGACATACGTAGACAGACAATATACAGTAAGAATACTCGCATATACTGTATTCTTAATCCTCTGTAGATTATAGAGTCCCTTAGAGTAGTTGACTAAAACTCTTCATCATTTGTCTGCATGACTGCCACGCAGTGGCCAAGTTGCACACTTCCTGATGCACAAAGTGTTTAATTACTTACCTTCTATTGAAAGATGTTACTACTATACGTATTGATAAAGTACAATATAATAGAGTACTATTTTACATATAAAACATTACAAAAATGCTCTTTTGTTTTTTTAGGAGGCTGGAACGGATTAATGGCATTTGCATTCATTTCAACAGAGAAAGAGGATTTGAGATGTGCGTGTTTTGAGTTGCAAGCGTGGTCATGGAACCAATTAAACTCGTTTAATTCAAGGCACCAGTGTAGTTATCTCTAGTTGCCACAAGAAGCACTCTCTTTTTATGAGACAGGGCTATGGCCTGATTACGTGAAGCTCCTCCCCTCGCTTCAACATACTTCTTTGGCACCAAGATGCTACAAGATGGTGCCAAGACAATGCTTTTATTTCAGACAGTTTTTCAATGAACTGGACAAACTTTGGCTCATAGGCTCCTTTTTTTTCCCCAAGTCCAACAAATATTTCTCATTGGTCTTTTCTCTTGGTGCCTTCTTATGCAGCAATTGAAGAGAGCCAAAGCGAGGAAGAACATGACAAAGACGATGTAAAGGTAGGCGTTGTCGTAGAGGTCTCCGGGTGGCTGGAAGCGGGCCTGTTGTTGACGTGGTGCCCGCTGGCATCTGGACAATAGCGCAGACGGGAGAGTCTGGTTCATGTCCAAAGCTGTGCTGGACGGCTGAGCTGAGTGCCATTTTCAAATGAATAAAAAGGTAAGGAAAGCGTCATGGAGGGAGGAGCACAAAGCCCACCCAGCAGGCAGCGTAAAACATTAAGAAAAGCATGCTGAGAGTTCTGATAAGGTTTCTGTCGCACTGATAAAACTCGGTTCCCTATTGAACACATCATACCAGAAGACCCGTGACCTACTTTTATTCTATTTCTAGTTAAATTCCATCAAATAAAGTTAGCCTACAATCAACATTCCACTCCGACATTGTAATTCAAAGCATTCTCTCCCTTTCTTCCCATTAGAAATGTTCCTTTTTCAACTTCTTTGTCCGCTTTCCTTCACTTTCAATTTGAGTGCTCGGAAGGCGCACCGACTCTTGGATTGTTGTCACCTCTGGTCAAGTAGTCTACTCATTTCAAAGAGGACTGGGGTCAAAGGTTAAGTTGTCTCCAGTGTGTTGCTGCTTGACTGACACACCACCCCAAAGCTTCCCCCGTGCACTTTTTTAGTCATTGTGTCTTACAATTTTAGCACTTCTAAAAAAAAAATAGAACACTCAATGAAGCTCAATCATAATTTCAATAACCAATGAATTGTAATCCTCTATGGATTGTGTGTTTTTTGGACATACTTGGCAAATAAAGATGATTCTGATCTGATCTGATCTGATAGCCACCTCTTGCACATGCCATAGTTTTTGTCATTAAGATTCATATATCTTTTTGCTGAGAAATTAAAGAAAATTATCTATGCACTCCCTCTCCATATGGTTTGGTTGAATTTTGGCAGTTTTGACCTAAAATCCCAAAACAAATGGTAATGAAAGCATATCCTAATACAACAGCGGTTATAAAAAACAAAAAGAGAAATGACATTTCCAATGTAGAAAAAATTATAATAATGCATTTAAAGATGCAATTTGACTGAAAATGTGTACAAAAATAAGAATTAAAGATTATTTTTTTAAATAACTGAAACACGTATGATTAAAAAAAAGATAAATGAAGTTCCTAATGGATACAAAATCTGAAAATAATGCATTTAAAAATATATTTTAAAACATTCTGACCATTTGAAAATTGAAAAATAAAATAAATGAAATACAAATGTATTTAAAAAATAAAAGAAAGTATGCGAGAGGGAAGTCTGGGCATCCCTGCTAAAGCTACTGCCCCCGCGACCCGACCTCGGATAAGCGGTAGAAAATGGATGGATGGATGGATGAAGAAAGTATGCCCTGAAAACTCTTACAATTGTTACAAACAATAAAAAAACAAAGACAAATGAAATTTCTAATTTGTACAAAACAATGCATTTAAAAATAATGTACAAAAATTGACTCTATTAAAATGTGTAAATTATTATTATTATTATTATTATTATTACTGTTGTTAAAAATAATAATAATAATAATAAATTATTTTTTAAATAAATGAAAGCATCTCCTGAAAACAAAAAGGGACCTGAAATTGCTAATTAAAATAACTACATAAACTATACTGTATATATATATATGCAAAATAATAATACAATTGTTGACCTTTGTTGATTCCTTAAAAATAGAAAATAAATGATTCATAAAAATGTATTTGAAAAAATATACAGTGCATAAAAAAATACTTCCTCAAGTGTCTTAAAACAACATGTGAATTCTGTGTACATATTCCCCACTAGCAGACTGAAGCATTTGACACATGAATGATGCTAACAGCTGCACACCTGATCCCTCAATCCTCCACATGTGAAGAAGAAAAAAATATTGGAAGTGATAAAAACTCACCAGTGATATTCGCAGCCTTTTGTAACGGTGGCCAACAGTGCTTCCTTCTTCTTTTTTTGGCAATGAGAGCCTCTGAACCCTGTGCAGCTATGTCAGTGACTGATGTCCAAGCCACTGGCCGCCCGGGTGATTTACAGCAGCTCTGCTTTAGTCATCAAGGGGTGCGAAGGAGCCCCTAGAGAGAAGGAATTTGTCCAAAAGGAGTGCTTATGAAATGGGATATATTTATGATTTAGTGCTCCGTGAGGGTGAACCAGTTGTGCAGTTCATGGACACATTGTGATCACTGTCGTGACAAATAGAAGATAAATCGTTAGCCTAACAGCAGAATTGCCGAATCTGGACTGTCTAACTATTGCTCTGCTGTGGTTCGCACCCTTATTCCCCTTTTCCGTTCTGTACCTCTGTCTGTCCCCTAAACCCCTTTTCTGTCCGGCTGCATTTTACAGAATAAAAAAATAAATAAAAAATAAGCAGAGGCACAGCAAAACTGTTCCAGCACAAAAGGCACACAGATCCACCATTCTGCATGGCCATGCCACTGAACAGGACAGGTTAAAAAAAAAAAAAAAAAAAGAAAGAATTTCCCAAAATGTTTAACTTACTTTCACAACATTAATAACAAATACTGATGTGCTTGCTAAAAAAAAAAAAAAAAAATTGTTAGGTCTGTGTAGATTGTCAGTAATCCAAATCATGGTAATCCGCAATGGTTGAATCGAAGCAAGTGGATTGTTCTCGTTTGTTGAAATTGTTGTGTTTTTTTCTTGTTTTAAAAAATGACTTGGGCAATTATGTCATTAGGCTAACAAAATGTTGGGAAGTTTTTCTTTTGTATTTGTTTTAATCCGGGTTTGACTCTTATGATCTTATTACAAATGGATTTCTTTGGAGGCATACAGGTATCCATCCATCCATCCAACCATCCAATACCGCTTCTCCTTACTAGGGTCACGGGCTGCCGGAGCCTATCCAAGCTATCTTCGTGCAGGAGGCGGGGTACACCCTGAACCGGTCGCCAGCCAATCGCAGGGCACATAGAAACAAACAACCATTCACACTCACATTCACACCTACGGGCAATTTAGAGTCTTCAATTAACCTACCATGCATGTTTCTGGGATATGGGAGGAAACCGGAGTGCCCGGAGAAAACCCACCCAGGAATGGGGAGAACATGCAAACTCCCCACAGACAGGGCCAGAATTTGAACCCCAGTCCCCAGAACTGCGAGGCAGATGTGCTAACCAGTCGGTCACCGTGCCGGCGGAATACAGGTATGTAAACTTAATTGTTGTTGAAATTTAACCTTTTGCAAAAACCCTATATACCTGTACAAACTGAAACTCCCACCTCAAGACACCTGTTTATGGCTGAGCATACGTTCTAGACTCACCCGCCATATAAAACCTTAATGTTAGTTTTTGTATGTGTTTTTTAATAAGGAAAATAACACTTTATGATATTGTACTTCATGAAACAATCTGTTTATGCATCGTGATTTAATGCCTCAATTCAATTCATTGGGCTGCTCTTTCTGGGGCAGTTTAATATAATCGTACATACACAAATGAAGACGAATCACCACTACTCTCAGAGATTCAGTAAGATGCAATAATATTGGTCATTCTTCACAGAGGATACATATATGCCTGTGAGTATTGTTATATTATCTATTTGAAGGTGTTGCTCCACTCTTTGTGTTCAAATAGCTTGAAGGGTTATATAACACCATGACTATCAAGCTCGTCTATGGCATTTTCCATTATGTGTTAGCATTAAGCTAGCAGTGGCATTCCTAAGGCAAAGTTGTTTTAAATACACAACTTATAATTCTCTCAGTTTGATGTTTGGTGTGACAGTGAACCTCAACTAGGAGTGGCAATAAACAGCTTGAAGCCTGTTTGGGGGGGGAAGAATTCTTCAATATCTGCTAAACTGCTGCTTATTGTGAAGTGGGTTGACTTGAGGACACTGCCACCATACAGCGCACAGACTATCTTAAGTTTGCACTCCCAAGTCAAAGCAAAAAATCTCAAAAGCTCTTAAGTCAGATCACTCAAATGTCAAGGCACCACAGTTTACTATAAAAAAATAAAATAATAAAAAACATTATAAACAGTTGCTTTAGAAAAATGTGATCTAGTGCAGGCACAAACAATGAACAGCGATATAATACACGAACCAATATACATAAAAATGCTACAGATTAGGTCACAACTTGTTTGACATTGTTTATTATAAATAGTCAATAGTGCTGTATTGTACACAAAAAGTCTTCAAACAAAATAATTTTTAAGTCAAACAAAAATGATACAAAATCATTTGGGCAACAAAAAGAAACATGAGTAATGAACATTGTTTTAAGACGTACTTAAGCACTTGCGATAATGTAATTACAGAAGACAGAGCACTTGCGTGACACTAAATAAATAAGCGACGGAACAAAAATCCTGATGGAAACCAATTCAACACATGCAAAAGAAAAGAACTGTTAAATGTGTTCACCTGTAGAGATTTTTTTTCTTCTTCCATTTTTGGCTTAGTGACTCTTTTTTGTCAATCTTAACAAGCTCCCCTGATTGGTCATGCACACAACCCAAAATGAATGATGGTAAGAAAAAAAAAAGAAAAAGAGAATTTCATGGAGGACAGAATCATGTACATGTGGTCTACGGCGCCCGTTTATGAGGTATGAAGGTATTGCACTTTCTTTGGGTTGCAGTGGTCTACTTGTCTCGTTTTACACACGACCCGCACGGTCGTATTTAAATCCTCTTCAACGAGACACCACATCACGGTAGATTTATGTCTTTTCCATTGTTGTCAGCCTTCAGAAGAACATCTGGCCTTTTTTGACGAGGAAAAAAAAAATCCATTCCTCCTCGGTTAACTTGGTCCCAGAGAACAAGAAGTTCGGTTTAAAAAGGTGTCTAGACTGGATGGTTACCAAAAAAAATAATAATAATAATAATTCCATTCTCAAGTGATTCTCTTGACCAATCAACGTGTCCGGCCCCACCCTTTGGTGCCTTAAGTGTTATTTTGGTACCCCTTACAAATTTGACGATGGACTGCTTGGTGGAAATGGGGCTCTAGTCAGCCTCATGTTGCAAAAATCAAGTACAGAATCTTGAATGTATTAAGAATTCACCCCCGCCCTTTCTTCCCAGTCATGTTTTCCTTATCCTCTTCAAGCATGAACAAGCGGGCTCGTTCCTCGGATCATGACAAGACGCGCAAGGTAACTGGAGAGGTTGCACCTTTGGTCCTAATTATTCCCGTCCAGCCCGCCATCACAGTGATGAAACCACCACCACTACTCGCCATCTCTTTCTCTCTGTCGCAGTCCTCTGGTCAGGCTTGGGGTGGTTGGCAAAAGCAGTGGTTGGGGGTTGGGGTCAATGAATGTCAGACAGGCGGTGGGGGGGTGGTGGGTCTGGGGGACGGGGTCCACATCGAGGAGAAGGCGACTTTAAATAATAAAAGGCACCTGAGGATGAGAAAGGAAGACAGAGTGAGGGTTAAAAAGTATGGTTTGTTGTTTTTTAATAAGGAAAATAGTACTGTATTTTATAAAAACATATCGTAATAATGTACATGCGTACATAAGAATTACAGTTTGTGCGTGATTAAGCCACTGCGGTGCCTACGGGTGTGAATGACCTGGCCACCAGGCGGCAGTATAATACAGTAATGCAGACAAACGAAGAAGAGTTTCACGACTGCTGTACGTGACTCAATAATCCGCAGTTATATTAGTCGTTTGGAGTACCGTGAACCAGGGAGCATTGCCCACGACGGCAACAGATTTGCAGAAAATATTCCCCGTTCATGGCCTTATTTATGAGTTTTGTTTGTTGTCTATTCCAAGAATGATTCAGGGTGAATGAATTTCGTCTCGTGCCAGACTAAAAAAACACCAGCTTCTGGCATTCAAAAATTATTTGTCTAATCTGAAAAAACACATACAGGTAATAGCTAATTTACTTACCTCACAATGTTAGCAAAGCTTATTTGATAGCATAAGTCAAGCGAGATATTAAACAACATGCAACATGAAACCTTTTTGTATTATTATTCTCAGTACAAGCACTAGCTAAATCTATATATATATATATATATATATATATATATATTCCATTGTGCCAATTTATCCAAACGGGTATTGACAGTAAAAATTCCTTTCTACTTTTGTACTTAAGTACATTCTTAAGAATCTGCACTTTTTTTTTACTTTTATTGAAGTAATAGAGTTAACTCAGTACTACTTCCTTTGCCATAGGGTTTTTTTACATAAGCATCTGTATTTCTACTTAAATACAGAGTGAAGTACTTTTGCCACCTCTACTCTGACACGTGTAATGCTGAGCAACAAGAAAAGTGTTTAAGAGCAGGTGAGAATGGAAAGTGGGGTCCTAGTTTGAACAATAAACCTCGTACAAAAACAGGTGAAGAGCTTTGGGGATCTCTTGAGACCCCCTTTGAACCCAGCGTGGCTGGTCGAGCGAAGCCTCCGCCTGGATCTCTCTAGTTCTGCTCCGTTGATCAATAACTAAATCTGACCTCCTGTTGGACACATGGTTTCAATACTGGCCTGCCAAGGGTCATAATCGCCCCCTGTTAAAGAGCCCCTTCCTTAACACATGTCCGCACGCACACACACACACACACACACATACTTTTGGGGCAGGGGAGGCAAGCCCCAAAAGCTACATGCGGTTCTCTCCCAGGACGGGCTAAATTAATGAGATCAAGATGTACCCACTGATGGGCCAGTCAACATGTGCTAGTGTACCCCACTAGGAGCCACCCGCTCCCCTCCCACCTGTCAAACACACTTTTTCGTAAGTGGCTCCTTTCTTTGAGTCGGGCCAACACGGGGGTCATTACATGGATAGGTGAGCCGCGCTCGAGTCCGGCTCATCATCACGGGGGTCACAAAAGGACAGCGAGCGAGCCCCCAGCCCCTGAAATGCCTCAGCGTCGAGCTACGTGGCTCGTTTGATGAGCGTAATGTAAACGGAGGTAACCTGGCCAACAACGCATGTACATGTAATTTCAGCACAGGGCGAGCCCATTTGAGACGCTCACTCATCAGAAGGGTCGGTGCAATTAACATAGTTTATGTTAGTCAGAAATCCTACACCAAATTACTCAAGCCGAGCAGGAGATAAAAGAATAGACAAGCTTACATGCATCTTAAAAACAGACTTTATACAGTATTATTTATAGAAATAGAATGTTGCTCATTTTATTAGCAGTTCCTTCACTACAGTATAAAATTTGTATGAACTTTCATCTACAAATATTATACTTTTGTAGTGTGTGCGAGAACGTATTATACCTTTTCTCAGTGTGCGGGGGTATTAAAAGAAAATTAGTCAACAGTTGACTTATTGTTTCTGAAATACAGTGTTCCTTGCAGTTCATAGCAAACTTTTTTCCACTTAATGTAATGCCCTCGCACGTGGGAAAGAAGAGTCACAGTCGCCGATGCACTTTTCAGACATATATTGTACACCGAGAGAAAGGTAAAACACAAACACGAGAACACTCACGTAGGAGCTGATGCAACCACATTTTATGCTATTTTTTTGTTCAAACAGCTTTACACTTTGTTACGTATGAAAATAAAATTTTCTAAACATATTGTAAACGTATTTGATCACAAACAAAGCATTTCCAAGCATATAATATATATAAAATACCGTCTGTATTGTAGTGTCTGTGTGCTAGGTCTGTGCCTTTACTGTTCTTACGGCGTTAACTAAATCTGCGACTGTGGCTCTCCCACGCGCAAGGGCATAACAGATTTCCATATAGTGGGGTTTTCTGTGATAGACTAGTAGATACATTCCACGAAAAAAAATCTGCAATGTAGCAGAGTAGGTGAACCACCATCAAGCGGGAAACACTGTGCCCTGTTTAAAGTTTAACCTACAAAAAATGTTGAAACTAAATTTGTATGAAGCAGTTGTGCAAGATGTTATAAAAAAAAAATTGCTCCTCCTTTCCCCTTTTTGCCCTCTTTCATATGCCATTAAAAGTCTTCAATAGAGGTAAAAGTAATATTACAAGTTGGTTTATTACTCATTCTTACACTTCCTGTTTCCTGTATATAAAACTATCGTTACTCTATATAAAATGTTTTTTGGTTTTTTTTCGGTGTCTGGAACAGATGAATTAGATTTATATTATTTCCTATGGGAAATATTGCTTTGGTTTTCATACAAGTAGTTTTTGTCACACTTTCTTGAACGGATGGACGGACAGACGGATGGCTGGACAGACGGACAGATGGCTGGATGGATGGATGGATGGGTAAAACCTACCTTGCTCTGACTGTATTGTCCATATTGGTACGATGGATGGTGGTCGACGGCGTAGGCTGGCGAGGTGTAGGAAGGCGGGCAGTAAGACTGAGTGCTCGGCAGGGTGGGCATGCCGGTCAGACCCGGTAAGGCCTCCAGTCGCTGGGAGCCGTGACAGCTGGCGGCCATGCCGGCGTTAGGCTCCAAGCCTCCGGTCAGAGGGGAGAGAGCAAAGTCACTCTGGGGCTGATGAGGCACTCCGCCTGGATTCAAAAGGCCCATCACCTGTGGGGGGAGACGGAAGGAAGCCAGTGGGATTAGAATAGAGAAGAAAAGACATTCAATCAACTCTACTCAGGTGGGCTCCGAAAAGTGGAGGCACAGTCATTGTTCATTGTCAGACCACATTGGCTAACCTCATACATGTGGTTTCTTTTTATTCTGCTTCGCTGACAAGGAGACAACAGAGATGAAGGCTAAAACCAGAGCTACGGTTGTTATTTGTAGGCTTTTACTGTCAAACTTGTGGAGCGAGGAAACCCGAATTCTTGTTTGTTGGTCACAATTATTGAACCTTTGATTCGATTTAACTTTATTGTCCTTACACATGTCACAAATACAAGGCCATGCAGTTTGCTTCTAACTAGCGGTGCATGAGCAGTAATGAAAAACCATAAACAGTTGAGCATGTAAGACATGAAATGGTATATAAAAATACAATATGTCAACATGAGTGTCTATTTATCGAAATCCAAAGATATCATTCTCATCCATAAATCTAGAAAGCATATTAAGCACAGACCATTGGGCATTTATGGAAACAGATCCATGTTTGCCCTACTGCCAAGACTTTAAACATTTTACTTCAACATAAACTGGGATGGGCTCCAGCAGCCCGCGACCCTTGTGAGGATAAGCGGTAAAGAAAATGGATGGAAGGATAAATTCATAGAAGGGGGAAAATAAGCTAACAAATGTTAAAAATGAAATGTAAAAAGTAAGAAACATTATTTATAAAAATATATATATGACAAAATCTAATTAAAAGATCAGTCTTAACTTTAAAGATGAAATGTGAAGGTGTAAAGTGGAATTCAGTTAGTACATTTAATTTATAGCAAGAGAGAGCAGGCTATGGAGAAAGATAGATATAAAAATAAAGATAGCGAGAGCAATAGAAACAGATAGAGAGCAATGAAGAGAAATGAAGAAAGCGAGACAGAGAGATCAAAAGAGAAATAGAGAAAGAGACAGAAGTAGAGATGTACAGTAGATCGCTAAGGATAGCGAGAGAGAGAGAGAGGAATTGAGTGATAGAAAGAGAGAGAGCAATAGAGAAAGATGGAGACCGATAGAGGGACAGAGAGAGCAATAGAGATGGAGAGAATGACAAAGCTAGAGAGACAGAGAGCTAGAAAGATACAGGATAAAGGTAGAAATGAGTATAGAGAGCTAGAGCGACACAGATAGAAAGTGAGCTGGATAGAGACAGCGAGAACGTTAACGAGAATGAGACAGAGCGTGTGTGTGTCTATATATATATATAGAGAGAGAGAGAGAGAGAGAGAGAGAGAGAGAGAGAGAGAGAGAGAACGAGATAGCTAGAGAGATGATAGGGAGATATATATTAATAAACAATGATCACTTTCCAAACAACAAGCAAAACTTAACGATGACTCATGTTATTGTGGCAATCGTTCAGCAACTGTATCATAACCAAGTTGTGAAGGTGGAATGTAGCGGTAAGTTGTGTTTCAGAAAATATCACATATTCCATTGTTAAACTACCCTAAAATGAAAAAAGAATCAAACACTGGCCAAAAACTAAGCAGAACATTATGAATTAAAAAAAAAATTCCATTAAGTAGTTCTAGCATAATCTAGTCAAATATTTTAGACAAATTATTGGAAAATACACAATTTCTGCAACTTTGAAAGTGTTCTCAATTTATGTTTATGTCTGCGCTCAGACTGTTGTGTCTGTTCAAAGACACACCCTCTTTCACAATCTCTTGATGCCCGAAAATCACCGTGTCCTTGTGAGGCCTAGAGGCCAAAAGGGTACGTGGGAACGAGGGGTAGCGGTGTGTGTGTGTATGTGTGTGTGTGTGTGTGTGTGTGTGACCGTGCATCTGCGTGTGAGACGTCGCCAGTGTGTCGAACCAATACCGCAAGTTGTGTGCGGACTCTCTTTGCAGTTTTAGCTCTGATGTCAGGGGTGTAGCGCCCGTGGTGATACATCATGAACAGCTGCGCACAGGTTTGCGTGAGAAACAAAGTCATGAAATCGTCTTTCAAAAAAAAAAAAAAAAAAAAAAGCAGGGGGGGCACATCGAACATGACTTACAGAGAAAGAGTTACAGTCTCTGTAATGAAAAGAAGAGGGGAAGGGCCTGCAATGGAAAGGCAGAAGAAATAATGAATGACAAAGATATAAAGCAGAATACATGAGGCTTCCCATACTAGCGGGCAGCTGGCACATGTGCTCTGATTGTACTGATATATGTTATGTAGGCTGCCAATGTTCAGACCTCACACATTGTCACCTCCACACTTGACTAATAAAGATCTGTGCAATATTATCAAGGGGTAGGAACCCACCATATATATCACAATGTTTTGCCAACGATAAAAATATAACAAATATCAGGCAACTCAAACATACCAAACTACTTTTGTCCAATTCCAAACATGTCTAACAGCAATTAGACTGATTTTTTTTTTTTTTTTTTTTTACTTGTAAGAATTTTTGCTGGCATCACATTTAATGTATGCAATATGCAATATGTTTCCTTGGTCAAAATTCTAAAAGTACTAAGGTATTTATTATAATATGATGCTTGTGTATCGATACTAGATAGATAGATAGATAGATAGATAGATAGTATAATGTAAGAGAAAACAAATACATTGTCATATTGGTAGTTTGTCACTTCCCTACTATTACTCTGTTTTTTCGTTCTATTTTCAGCAACAAAAAAGGTATTTCCCCATTCAACTGAATATAAAGTGGGATAGAGTAGAACGGATTTATTTCACATAAATAGAAATGGAAAAAATAATGATACTATAAAAAAAACAATGTAATGATTTAAATGTATTTTATGTATAGCAGGGAAAAAATTATGAGGCGCTAATATGCATTGTTTAAGTGCACGTTTCTTCTCAAGTGGCCATGGTACGGCTTGGAAATACTATGCGTCGGCGATCTGACGTTTCTCCGGCAGCAGTTGGCGATGGCGTGTCTGTTTTGAGGTTGTTCCGGGGATTAGGTCTCAGGGGGGTGCAAATCCCAGCCGCTCGCTTCCTTGGTGAGAACGGATCGCTTCGGTATGCACCAGATCAGCAGAGTGATGCTAGAGACCTCGTATCCAAAGCGGAGGCCGCCACTGCTCCGATCGCAGCTCTCTAACTTCTCTGACAACTATCTCCCCCATCTAAAGTCAACCTTATCCATATCAGTCAATAGGTCCTGATATGACCATATCTGGAGTTAACTGAACATTTGAATCTTCTGATGGATATAGCGCGTCGGCGAGTACGGCTCACTTACAAAATTCCAGTTCAGATAAGGAAATAAGGGCGATTTAAAGGGTGGTGTTTGAATTTTTTTAAAATCACTTTTTGTCATACTTGTTAAAACAGTCATTATGACTTTACATCAGGCAAGTGTCGGTATCAGATTCTAGAGTTATGATAACCGTGAGCAAAAATATCATGGTATCACAGTCTTGCAATTACAGCTCTAAAACTATTTTGAGTAAGTAGCAAATTTTCCATTAAACGCACTCTGTAAGTACATTAGTAAACATAAACTGAAAATAAACACTAGAATTTGTCGAAATATAATCAAACTGTAGTACAACAGTAAAGGTACTTCAAATTGTGATGTAACGTCAGTGCGGAAAAGGACTGATGTTAGCCATGCTAGTTATCGGCCTCAGTAATGAGTCCATATTATTTATTCAGCAATTGTAAACGCTAACTCACGTAGCTGGTTGCAAACGTGAATGTGTTATCGAAATATATTTTTGTTACCTTGAATTTGTCAAAAGTGAAGCCTGGCACTCTCGTAAATGTGATTTCATATTGGAAAGCTGCTGCACCTAAAAAAAATTCCCAACAAACAATGGGGAAAATGTCGCCGTTCTCACTGACTGCTCGCAACAACAACTGGAGGGGGGAGGCGTCGTGTCACTTTGCCTGCTCTGATGACTCCAAAAAAAAAATTATGTAAAAAATGCCTACTTGACAGTAGTAATAGCCTTCTTTGGTTCCATCTTTTACCTCTTATTTGATACACAAGAAACCACCTCGCCCAAGAAAAACAAGTAATTAGAGACAGAAGGCATGACATACGAGGTGTCAATCATTTGTCGTGCACCCGCGGGTGCACTGCAAATTAAAGGAACAAGATGGGGCCAGAGACGGTTGACTTTTACACAGATCATATTTATAATGTACTACTGTAAAGTGGTAATGACTATTTTAACACATATGACAAAAAGTGATTTCTTTGAAATTGCAAACTCCCCCTTCGACAGAAAATGAGCCATGAAAAAAAAAAAAAAAAAAAAAAAGCTACAAAGTTCTTAAAGTCTCCAAAATTTATTATTTCCTAATCTGAAATGGAGCAAGCTGCGTTGCAATATGCATTCAAACAGCTGCAATGAATACACAAATTAAAAGAAATTAGCCAACAAAGTGAATAATTTGCATAAATTACACACCGCGTTACAAGGGGATAGATTACTTCATTCCCTTCAATTAAGACATTGGGCAAACGTGAGATTGCAATTCCAGACTGACATTCCTGGCACGCCGCATCCATGCAAGACCTTGTGTCTGCTAAAGGTTAACGCTGAAACCAGCCAGTAAGCCGTGCAACCTTTGGCCTTTTTTTTTATTGGCGTGCCAGTCACTTTGTGACCCCTGTGAGTGTATGAATTCATCCTTACGCCTGTTACAGAACAGGATAGTCTACAAGTTTCAAGGCGTAATCCGTTACATTTCCAATGCAAACCAACAATGTGTGGCGTAAAGGTTTATCACACCTCATCTTTTACCATGAATGAATTGAAAAACTAATATTGCGGCCACAACTGCTTCTTAATTTTAATAGTGAGCCACCTATCGCGCCCTCACATTGGAGGCAATATTAAAGATACTCCTTTATGTTTAAATGCATACAAACTCATATGTTCAGGTTAGTAACAAACCTGCCTGAGGTGCTTCTTGTTTTTATCTGCACCTGACAGGACACTGAGATTCTCTCTCATGGGAATTAGTACCCAGCATGCATTGCATCTGGGGCCGACCACCCTTTGTGGAGGCTAAAAGCTCGTTTTCCGCCTGTTAGACCATCTTCTGGCCCTGTAGGGGGCCACTGATGGAGCCTGATGACTGTGTAATCGGCCATAATTGTCTTTTCAGTTTTGATTTGTGTCATCACGCCACATCCATACTTATCCACACTCATATCTGTCGCCTTCCTGCAAAGACTGACATTTACCGCATTGCAGATTCATCAACTCATCTAGATGAACACAAATGAAAAGCTACCTTTTTTTTCCCCCATACCAATAAGGATCTCATCAATGTCAAGGCGGTAACATGTCAAACGGCCGCGGGGACCAACCTGAGGGGAAAGGCTGTTGCCGATGGCGGCGGGGTTGACGGTGTTGGCGTGTCCGGTCGGGGACACGAAGCTGTCAGAGTATCCTGAGAAGCCGTGACGTCCGGAGGACAGGCAGTACCCCGAACCGCCGTCCTGAGCGCTGGACGACGAGCTGAGCCCGCTCTGGTGCACAGAGGTGGGCGGCAGAGGCTGCGGTCGATGGACCGTGCTGGGCTGCTCAGTGGCTGTTCAAAATAAAAAGGAACTCCACTTAGAACCAAATTCAGATTAAGTTTAAGGAGGGCAGGTTATGAAAAATGTACCAACATCAACATAACACCCCAAAATCATGTTGAAACGCTAATACACACACACACACACACACACAAAAATCAGTAATTACGCCGTCATTGGCCTTCACATCAGATTTTGAGTTCGTGCCAACCCCTCCGACAAGACAAAGCCTTTTTTCTCCAAATATAATGATGAGCTGACTCACCAGTTACCTTCACGGCTGACCAGTTCTTCTGCACTGAAGCATTACAGCGATCCATTTTTAACAAAATAGACTTACTTGAATCTATCTAACATAAATATTGTCACTTGTTATTGTCTAAAAAAAAAACACTCAGACTTTCAGTCTTGAGGCAAAATAATGCCGCACGGCTCCCACGGAGAGGGAAGAGGCAAAGTTCGACAGTTTGAGAGAGTTAAAAGATTTGTTCACAAGCTATTTTCAACACTTCAAATTGGTTAATAATGTGTCAGTATAACAGACAACCTGGAGACAGACCCATAGTATCGATTTGTGAAAAAATATGAAATTGACCATATTTGGACTAACCTTTACCCGATACGACAGTTAATATACTGTACACTCACACATCACAACATTAAGTACACGTGTGCAATTGAATGAGATCCAACAGGAGTAATGTCAGAAATATTGTCTTTGCAAAGGCAATTTAATGATTTAACAATATGTTTATGATTGAATTTGTGACTGTAGTTTGCAGCATTAAATCTCACTGAGAGGTTTCCCTGATACAGTATTTTGGTTACCTTATTCAGCTACTTGAGGGGGCCCAAATATTAGAAACAGGTTAAATACAGCCACATCTGCTCTTTGTAAGGGGGATACATGTAGTACTGTACAAATCTGCTCAAATGCTTGCTTTTATGTTTCTGCCTGTCGTTGTTTTTCTTGGCCTGCTTCACTTTCTGGATGAGATAGATTTTAGTTTTTAAAAAAATGCTCTGTTTTATTCTTGTTTTGTAGTAGTAGATTTTTAGCTTCAGAGAGTGCAGGGATAGGTCATCAAACTCACACGCACAGACATAAAACTGGATATTGCATTTTTCTGGGTTTTTAACAGCCTTGACATTAACCATAAACTGTATAAACATGCAGACATAACATTATTGCTGAGGTTATGTTTTAATTGTGGGCAGGTTTCCATCCATTTTCCATACCGCTTATCCTCACTAGGGTCGCGGGTGTGCTGGAACCTATCCCGGCTATCTTCAGGGGAGAGGCGGGGTACACCCTGAACTGGTCACCAGCCAATCGCAGGGCACATATAGACAAACAACCATTCACACTCACATTCACACCTACAGGCAATTTAGAGTCTCCAATTAACCTACCATGCATGTCTTGGGGACGTGGGAGGAAACCTGTGTACCCGTAGAAAACCCACCCAGGCACAGGGAGAACATGCAAACTCCACACAGGCGAGGCCGGATTTGAACCCTGGTCCTCAGAACTGTGAGGCAGATGTACTAACCAGTCGGTCACCGTGCCGCCGTGGGCAGGTTTATGGAAGAAAAAAAAAATACTTAACTGTTTTTCATGAAAGTCTAGAGAAGTGTGGCATACAGAGAAAGGTGCCAATCAAATAAAATGTTCTTACTTTTGTTAACATACTGAAAATCTGGAAAGGGCATTTCCCCCTTCCTTTTTTTCTTTGTGTAAATAATGCAAGACTCATAATGATAAAAATACAGGTTACGTATGAATCGACTTGAGCTCGTTTTTTTTGTAAATGAATGTTTTGAATATGTATCGCTCTTATTTTGATTCTGATATGCAGGTGTACCTAATAAAATGAGTGTCTCAATCGAGGCCCACCTTGAGCTATGGAAGTTGCGGGGTAAGGACTCTCGGGTAGCTGATAGGGCTGCAGGCCCGACATGGCCGACGGAGGGAAACCGCCTGGGATGAGGTGGTTGAACGCCATCAGCTGATTGGCTCCCGCTTGCTTCCTCCACCGGGCTCGTCTGTTGCTGAACCACACCTGAGAATAGCAAAAACATTGTTCAGTATGCATTAGTCATTAGTCAGTGATACCCAACCAGGATGCCATGGGAAAATGTATTCATTTATTAATTACAAATATGTCTTTGCTGATCTAGCCAGCGACAGATCGCGACAGGCTGAACAATTAAATGCTCTTTCCATTCGATGGCAGAAAATACAATAAACCTGTGTATCCACCTGTTGCCATTTATACTGTACAACAGAAGAAGTCATGGCTTCCTGTAAGTATATCAACTTTTTGTTCAATGAAACAGGCCCAAATGTCAGACTGAATAAGTCAATTGTGTGTAAATTAAGACTAGGTCATCATAATATAAGTTTTCTGAATTTTTGTGACAGTTTTGTTTGCTGATGTGCCGTGACATTTTTCTGATGTAAAATGTGTGCCTTGGCTCAATAAAGGTTATGAAACACAAATTTATCTGATGACCTCACTAAAGAAAAGTTGACTTTTCTAGCCCTTTGTGTTCTAAAAAAAAAAAAAAAAAGTCTCTGTGTGTCATTACAGGGAGTTGAACTGATAGAGATCTTAACATGTGGCGTGTGCAGTGAAACCACAGACATATTTGTGTCGTGCTGCGAGTCACCAGGTTCAAATAAAGCCAGAGGGCTGTTCCAGTTGTTAAAGCCTATATCAGCACACCATCTGAAGTAGCCATGATGTATTTTGGGGATCTTTACATTGGCGCTGACAAAAATAGGAAGCTGTCTTCACATACAGTGGGCGCAGTGTATGTCTGTCTATACGTCTGGGCTGAGGGTTTAGTGCAGGGTCGACAGCTTGAAGATTTAACACATGTCTAGTGGCTGTATGGAATGCATGGCAACGTCCCAAGGCCATTTAATACCCGCATGATGCATGACAGACCCACTCATCGCCTGACAGTCAAGATTCGATTTTTTGGGGGGTGAGATCGGAGAGTGCCAACCTGAACGCGAGCCTCTGTGAGTTTTGCCCTCTGAGCTAGTTCCTCGCGTGTGTAGATGTCGGGATAGTGCGTGCGCTCGAAGGCCCGCTCCAGCTCCTCCAGCTGCTCCGCCGTGAAGGTGGTCCGACTGCGCCGCTGCTTCCTCTTGAGGGGCAGGCCTGGCTCGGAGTCTACGTCGGAGCCCTCGTCCGAGTGACTGGCTGGAAAACAAATAAAGTGTTACTCAGGAGTCCTACAGAGGTGCACTAAGCCGTGATACAAAAGCCAGATCAGAGACAAAAGGTTTCAGTGAATGCAGCACATGGTACAGAGCCACTTTAAATTGTCTTCTCCTGCTTCTTTTAAACCCCTCGGTGGTTCCTGAAGCGATCAAAAGCCGGAGAGTGCTTGAACACGGATTAAAGAGGACTAGATCTCTCCGGGGTTCCCATTCCCGGGGACACTGTGTCTCTCCCGGTCTTAGCCATGCTGTGCGCTATGCCGATAGGGTCCCAGAGTTAAGGGTGCTCGGCCCTTTGCAGGTGCTTCTTAATCTGTTTGTTCAGTTGAGAGCCAGAGAGAGAGAGCGGGCGACTGAGGGATGGCTTTTGGGGTCTAATTCAGCAGAAGACTTGAATCAATGAAGGCCTTAAAGTAGAGGACGGGGACTATTGGCGTGTTTGGGGGGTGGGGGGTTGGGGGGTTACCCGTCTATTAAATAATGATTAGGCTCCACAAACTAGCGTGACAGCCTGCTATTGTCCCCAATTACACGTATGCAGTCCCGCTTCTCTTTCTCAGTCACAAACATGCATCTGCTACGTCTCAGCCTATGCAAGCTTTCGCTCAAAGAACACTGTCTGGCACAATGTGTCCGACACAGATGGACTCCATAGAGAAAGAATCCACTCCCAAATACACTCCAGAGGGACCTCTTCAAGACCATGAGGAGGGTTCACTGCACCTTTTCGACATTGCAAAACAAGAAGTGAAGAAGGTTATCCCAAGCGCCGGGACACAGGCTTGTCTGTTTCCTCCTCCAGATTCACTCCTCACTTTAGTTCTGCCCTCCAGATTTAAAGCTTTAATTAAAAAGTGCCAAGTCAGACACAGACAGAGGAAAGGGGGGGCTTGCAGGGATCTCCCCTTGCCTCTGGATCCAAGCAGCAATGTTTGCGCCGGTTGCTAGCGTGCATCTGACCAAGCATTACACACGGATTTGGGCCCTGGGAAGTCTGCAGTGCGCCGAATTGCCAGCGCATAAGAAGATTCTGATGCTGAGAGGAGGTCTTCATTACATTTGTACAAAAACAGTGCCACGCTGGCATGAGGCGATTGGCTGAATGCTCAAAAACTCCTGGACTATGAGGTTGTGGTTTGCTGATGTGGCCTGCAGGAAAATATCACTTGATACTCTTCAAACATTAGCATTGCTTTGGTGGGGATTTGCAACATTCCTTAATTAGTACCAAACAAAAAAAGCCAGAAGTATGGATGGCGCAGAATGGATTCCTGAAGGAGGGAAGGGGAGCGCCTAAAGTTCCCCATTGGCACAGTAAGTCATGTTAACTGCAGGGTGGGGGTGGATCTTGCCTACTTTGCCCCCCTTTTATTTCTCTCCCCCCCGCCCCCTCCCCGCTTGTTCCTTGTTTTTATTATTAGAAACTAGAGAAAACACTCCGTCAAAGACTCTCCCCTAATGGCGGATGACAGTGTTGCTTTTGTCATCCTCTGCTTTGCGTTCTCTTTTGCACTCTTCCTCTCTCACTCTCTTTCTTTTTTTTTGTGGAAGTGATGTGGCCAAGCCTTTGTATCTTCGCAGGGAAAAGCCTATGGCAGGCCCCTATTGGACCGATTACCACGCTCCATCTGTAGGAGCCATCAGGGACGCCCGGGCCCGCATTCAGGGGCCTGTCACCTGCCCAGCAGGGGAGTGAGTGGGAGGAGGGGGGCTGCAGTGGGGGAATGAAGGGTGGAAGGGAGGGTTGAGCCACAAAGGGGTCCAAAAAGGGCCACTGGGGGATGCAGAGGGGCACAGCAGGGGAGCACCCCTTCATCCCCTCCCTTGACTGCCTGAGGGGCATTGGCTTTTCTGGGGGGTGAAGCAAACGGTGGGGGTCGACATGGAGAGGAGGTTGGTGGCACCTGAAGATGCCGGGTGCGTGGGCGCCAAGCTCTCCCCGCTGCGTCGCCACCTTCCGAACGAGCCCGCTTCGGATCGCACCAATGGCGAGGCACACAGTCGCAAATTTGTTCCCACACATTCCCCATAACAAGCAGCAGAAGAGGATACTAAACACACAAAGGGAGGCTTCACCCTCCTTACTTAAACACCCAAATCAAATTTTACGCTGGAGCTAAAGCTCTGGGGAGCTGAAAATACTTCATGGCCGCTCACAGTTTGGCTGTGGCTCCGACAAGAAACTTAATAGAAAGATAGATTATGACTGCGGGGGCGGATATTGGGGCTACTGCAGAATTATCTGTAAAACAGACATTTATAAGATACGGATTAATCAGCTCATAACAAGCATGCAACAACTGGATAGATAGTGCAGACTTTGGGTCGTGTTTTGCAATGGGGTGAATTTAACAGGTTAGCACTATTGTAGGTTGTTGGGGGATCGATGTATCCCTGAGAAAACAGTGGATTGTGCTCCTGAGGCACCATTGAAGTTTCGACACTGATCAGGCTCGGGAGATTAGCTCCTGAGGGTTAATTAGGATAATGTCAGGAACATCCAGAACCTTTAACTGCACCTGTAGCAGTGATACAACCATCTGAAAAACACGAAGAAAACTTGAATGGAACCCAGTGAAGAGTAAGTTTTGGACTATCACCAAAATGTATACCTTCAGTTAGTGTATGTTTACCCTGCTCTTTTCTAAACCCTGTTGTCAGCAAGATGTATATGCAGTATTCACTGGCCCTAGCAAAAGTGAAGTGAAAAGAATCTTGAATCTGTATATATATCCTCACTCCCCCCTTGTAGTGTAAGGAAGGAACCCTATACTAATCAAGTGACAGGACAAGCTCTTAAAGAATAATGACAGATACAATTTAGTAAAAAAAAGTTTAAATACATCCTGATGGCTGCTCTAAGAAGTGTCTGCCTATTTCTTCTTAGGCAAGGTCATATCTACATACAGTGGCTACGGAAAGTATTCATCCATCCATACATGCATTTTCTACCGCTTATCCGAGGTCGGGTCGTGGGGGCAGTAGCTTTAGCAGGGACGCCGAGACTTCCCTCTCCCCAGCCACTGCATCCAGCTATTCCGGGGGGATCCCGAGGCGTACCCAGGCCAGCCGAAGGACGAAGTCTCTCCAGCGTGTCCTGGGTCATCCCCGCGGTCTCCTCCCGGTGGGACGTGCACCTCACCTCACCTCACAGGGACACCTCACCAGGGAGGCGTCCAGGAGGCATCCGAATCAGATGCCCCAGCCACCCCATCTGGTTCCTCTCGATGTGGAGGAGCAGCGGCTCTACGCTGAGATCCTCCCGGATGACCGAGCTTCTCACCCTATCTGTAAGGGAGAGCCCGGACACCATGCGGAGGAAACTCATTTCGGCCGCTTGTATCCGGGATCTCGTTCTTTCGGTCACGACCCACAGCTCGTGAAGATAGGAACAGGTGAGGGTAGGAACATAGATCGACCGGTAAATCGAGACCTTCGCCTTTCGGCTTAGCTCCTTCTTTACCACAACGGATCGATACAAAGTCTGCATCACTGCAGACGCTGCACCGATCTGCCTGTCGATCTCCCGTTCCAGTCTTCCCTCACTCGTGAACAAGGCTCCAAGATACTTGAACTCCTCCACTTGGGGCAGGATCTCATCCCCGACCTGCAGAGGGCACGCCACCCTTTTCCGACTGAGGACAATGGTCTCAGATTTGGAGGTGCTGACTCTCATCCTAGCCGCTTCACACTCAGCTGCGAACTGCTCCAGTGAGAGTTGGAGGTCACGGCTTGATGAAGCCAACAGAACCACATCCACATCCACCCAACCAGACCCCCTCTATGCGCCTTGAAATTCTGTCCATAAAAGTTATAAACAGAATCGGTGACAAAGGGCAGCCTTGGCGGAGTCCAACCATCACCGGAAACGAGTCCGACTTACTGCCGGATATGCGGACCAAACTCTGACTCCGGTCGTACAGGGACCGAACAGCCCGTATCAGGGGGTTCGGTACCCCATACTCCCAAAGCACCCCCCGAGGGACACGGTCGAACGCCTTCTCCAAGTCCACAAAACACATGTAGACTGGTTGGGCGAACTCCCATGCACCCTCGAGGACTCTGCCAAGGGTGTAGAGCTGGTCCACTGTTCCACGGCCAGGACGAAAATCACACTGTTTCTCCTGAATATGAGATTCGACTTCCCAACGGACCCTCCTCTCCAGCACCCCTGAATAGACCTTACCAGGGAGGCTAAGGAGTGTGATCCCCCTGTAGTTGGAACACACCCTCCGGTCCCCCTTCTTTAAAATGGGGACCACCACCCCAGTCTGCCAATCCAGAGGCGCTGTCCCCGATGTTGCAGAGGCGTGTCAACCAGGACAGCCCCACAACAACCAGAGCCTTTAGGAACTACGGGCGAATCTCATCCACTCCCGGGGACTTGGGGACTTGCCACCGAGGAGCTTTTTAACCACCTCGGCGACCTCAACCCCAGAGAGAAACCAGACTCTGCTCCCTCATGGGAAGGCGTGTCGGTGGAATTGAGGAGGTCTTCGAAGTATTCTCCCCACTGGCTCACAACGTCCCGAGTCGAGGTCAGCAACGCCCCATCCCCACTATACACAGTGTTGATGGTGCACTGCTTCCCCCTCCTGAGACGCCGGATGGTAGACCAGAATTTCCTCGAAGCCGTCCGGAAGTCGTAAAGTATTCAGACCCCCTTAAATGTTCCACTCTTTTTTATATTGCAGCCATTTGCGAAAATCATTTAAGTTATTTTTTTTCCACATTAATACACACACTACCCCATATTGACAGAAAAAAAATAATTGTTGAAATTTTTGCAGATGTATTAAAAAACTAAAATTGAAATATCTCACAGCCATAAGTATTCAGACCCTTTGCTCAGTATTTCGAAAAAGCACCCTTTTGAGCTAATACAGCCATGAGTCTTTTTGGGAATGATGCAAGACGTTTTTCTCACCTGGATTTGGGGATCATCTGCCATTCCTCCTTGCAGATCCATTTCAGGATTATGGACGCCACTGTGCTCTTAGGAACCTTAAGTGCAGCAGAAATGCTTCTGTATCCTTGGCCAGATCTGTGCCTTGCCACAATTCTGTCTCTGAGCTCTTCAGGCAGTTCTGTTGACCTCATGATTCTCATTTGCTCTGACATGCAGTTTGAGCTGTCAGGTCTTATATAGACAGGGGTGTGGCTTTCCTAATCAAGTCCAATCAGTATCATCAAACACAGCTGGACTCCAAGGTGTAGAACCATTTTAAGGATGATCAGAAGAAATGGACAGCACCTGAGTTAAATATATGAGTGTCACAGCAAAGGGTCTAAATACTTATGGCTGTGTGATATTTCAGTTTTTCTTTTTTAATAAAGAAGCAAAGATTTCAACAATTTTTTTTCTGTCACTATGCCACATTAATGAGGAAAAAAATGAACTTAAATAATTTTAACAAATGGCTGAAATATAACAAAGAGTGAAAAATTTTAGGGGGTCTGAAAACTTTCCACTGCACGGTGAAGACTGGTTAGAGCGTCTGCCTCACAGTTCTGAGGACCGAGGTTCAATCCCCGGCCCCGCCTGTGTGGAGATTGCATGTTCTTCCCGTGCCTGCGTGGGTTTTCTCCGGGCACTCCGGTTTCCTCCCACATCCCAAAAACATGCATGAATTGGGGACTCTAAATTGCCCGTAGGTGTGAATGAGAGTGCGAATGGTTATTTGTTTATATGTGCCCTGCAATTGGCTGGCAACCAGTTCAGGGTGTACCCCGCCTCCTGCCCGATGACAGCTGGGATAGGCTTCAGCACGCCCACGACCCTTGTGAGGAGAAGTGGCTCAGAAAATGGATGGATGGATGAAAACTTTCCATACCCACTGTATATGAACAGGCAGTTATCATCTGCCTTATGCAACTGGTGCCCCCCAACCAGAGATCTTGCTTTGTCTCACAGCAAAGGTATAACACCATATCAGACAGAGAGAAAGGAACAAGGGCTACTTTTCCGTATTCCGTATTGCTGCTACGTTTAGGAAAAATATACAGCACAGTATTTCCCGATCAAGGATTATAATGAGTATAATATATTAAATGTAAAAAATTAAGTATTCCTGATTCTGCTGCTACATATATAATCAAAGCAAGCATCCAGTATGAATCATGTATAGAGAGGAATTATTATGTAAGCTGGACAGTGAGAGTCACGTGAAAAGTGATTGTGATCGAAAGGAAAAAAGAAGTGCAGCATATGGGCCACTTTACAGCCTTGGCTTAGAAGGGGCTGGCTTGCCCTTCCTCCAAAGTGTTGTTAATACAGAAGGTAATTGAGCCTGTGACATGTGTTGGCAATGCAAAACAAAGGGCAGAAGAGACAAATGAACTAGTTATTTGCCCAGGGAAGTAGATCTGGCCCTTTTCAGAGCGCAGCTCATAGTGCGTGTCGGCACCCTGAATAAAATATTGGCAGGCCCACATAGACCCGGAGCAAGCAGATGCATGGGAGGAAAAGAATAGTTAACTGACAGCTTATAGGCTCAGCTGGGGTTAACAGTTAAGGGGGGGTAAAAAATGGGAGTGAGTGGGCTGCTCACTTGACTTGCTAAAGAGTCCCATACAGGAACCTGCAGCTGCCTGCATGGGAAAGCAGGGGGGAAATGATGGTGATGATGATGATGAGGAGGAGGAGGAGGATGGATGTAAAATGATGGAGTGAATAAGCCCAAAGACGGTTGGGCACGTTACAAAGAGCTAGCGGGTGATGCGACTTTGAAAGCTGTATCTCTGTCTAATATCGCTGACAAACAAAGTCCGCCAATGGCACCGCATGAGCATTATGCGCGCCCGGCGTGCAGCGCTTATTATTTAGTTCCACTTGTGGTCCAGTTAGGTGACACTTTCACGGTGGTACTTCCACCCTCAGGGCAGGGACAAAGCAAGCAGCAGAGAGCCCATGCGGGATGTAGCAACAGGCTGCATGTTCCATTCAAATGGCCACTAACTAGCCTGCTTGTGTTTGCGTGAGACAGACGGCCAGAAATAAGCACAACAAAGCCTACAAAGTAGCGACACAAATGAGACTTTGAGGGGACGTTTACATAACAAACTAGTAAGAGCGTTTTTGAACCATTTTATTTACAGACGACAATCTTGTCAAAACAAACACTGACATATGTATGACTGGCCACTTGCTGGCGAGGTCACTGTTGAGAATATTATGCACATGCACACCAATTACAGTAAACCCCCGTTTATCGTGGGGCGTACGATTCAGACCCACTCGTGGTAGATGAAAATCCACAATATAGAGAGACCATATAAATTTTGTTGTAGTTTTAGCCCACCCATAAGATTTAAACATTTCAACTCATTAAAACACACTTTTTAAAGTGATTCCTTAGGACCTGCTCTCACTCTGTCGAGGTCAAGAAATGGAAGACTATTGTATAAAATCACTTTGAGGGAACGAAAAGATTGTCTGTCCCGCTGTTGTCTCAATAAACTACAGTATATCTATAAAATTATCTCTAAAATAGACATTGGCAAGACGCCACCTCTCCGTTCCAGCAGTTTCATCAACCGCTTCGTTCGCAAAGTAGGCACTAGTGTTGACTGGAAAACTCACATTTTTCCTTCATTTAAAAAGTTAGTGAGTTAGCGATACTCTACATGTTTGCCACACCTCTTCTTAGCTTGTTATGAACCTTCTCCATGTGCTACAATGTAATGTATTTTGTAAATATGTAACTATATTATGTAAATATGTAACTATCACAATGTACAGTGTCTTGTATATGTATTTGCTCTGCACTGCACTGCAAATAAGAATCTGTTCTCAAGCAAAATAAGAGCAAAGCGTGCTTGCTTCAAGCTGTTTTTTGTCGCTCACAGTTGAAGTTTACTGAAAAAATGCCACATAAAACTAGAGAAAATGAAACTTTGTACTTTTAACACTAAAATATTTACCCAAACCATATGACTTCATCTAATGAAAGTCTGCTAGCTTAATGCTAACATATAATGTGAAATGCCATAGAACGACAAATATAAATTAGCATTGATGTTCGGGTAATTATAAATCTTCAAATAACTGCTACTTTAACACATAAAAAAAAAAATAATTATACTCAAAAGCATATAATCTTTCTGCTCTATGGAAACTATTATTTGAGATTAATTGGGCACCTTTTCTGCCTATTCTTCTTGCTCTTAATTACATACTGCATCTCTTCCTGTAGCCCTCAGTGCTGCCCGGCTTGTTGTGGGACATCATGGTACTAAGCGTAAGGTGTGGAGCTCTAAATTCAGACTCGCTTGTACAGGACACTGTAAAATATGCGACATAGGTTCACCGTACTTGTATTCTTATTCTTATCTGAATTGTCTTTTGATAAGTCACTGCCAATACTTTTGACTGACAGCTGTAGACCGAACAGTTGTGCATGTACTGTACTCCAGTTTTCATTGATGACATGTTCAAATAAAATCAGTGCAACTTTCCCTTTGAGACCCATTTTTGTTAGTTTTCAGTCACTAAAACATGTTTGAACCAAAACCATGCTCGTTTTACCTGATTTTTGTGAAAAAAGCACCATGTAAACGGCCTCCGACGAGGGACACGAGCAGGGCGGCCAATAGTCTTCCTTTCCCTAAACATTATTGTAACCTCCTCCATGGGGCCTGATAGTTTTAACAGTCAAGTGACCCTCAGTTAGCCCCTGACCTTTTCACAGCTCTTGCGCACTTTTGCTGCAAAGATCACCTCGCTGCTGACCTTCCAAGTCCACTTCACAGAAACAGAACCAACCTTCACATTCCTCCACTTTTCCCTCACGGTCCCTTTTGTCTACAGTTCGGCACAGATGTATTTGAACAATGACAATTTTTTAAAATTTAATTTACCTTTATATGCCACCACAATGGGTTTGAAATAAGAAAATCAAGTGGAATTTCAGGTTTTGGTCATTTAGGAATTGTATGCATTTCCATTTTATGCACAGTAACTCCACTTTCAGGTGTTTGGAAATATTTGCGCAGTTTACATAACTGTACATGTAATCATATTTTTTTGTATTCTTGAAGGCAAAGGAAGGACATACAGTATTGATCAAACAAAGCAGCGAAAGCAAGAAACAAGCAGCAAGTGAAGGTGGCTGCAGTTAAGACCTGACAAAGCATTTTCACAGACTGCAAAGGATTTTCACATATTTAAAGAACCAATATGGTGCCTTTGAGACTTCCCCATTTCAGCAAAAAGTTGAGATTTTCCATTGAACTTCATTTTCATTGGCTTAAGTAGATGTGGCTGTGAGAAATGCATTATGCTTAAGATCCCACACTCTTTTATATATACATACAGTAACTGCAAGCAGATAATGTACATGCAAACAGCATAAAATGTGAGCTTGCTGACAGGGTGGAGATTTTTCTCATAATTTAATGAGTACATAATGCACCTTCATTCAGCAACATGATTCAGTTAGCCAGCTGACTGTGTACTGTTGAACAAATATATTTTGATTCTCTGAATAGTTTTCATATCAACTGATATTTTACTATGACAGGGTGGACATGTTAAGCTTGACAAGATCCAACTGCAGACATAATAATCAGGCTGGTCGGAACGTCACTAAAAACATTAAATGAATTGTTAAAGGGGCAGTAACCACATAAGGACTGCAATTTCAGGGACACTTGCAAAATGTTCAATTTGATGATGAAAATAGAATATATACATGATCACAATGGATCGTTTTAACAAATAATTTGTTGAGGAAAATAAAAATGGAAAAACAAATTGCTTTAGTATCATTTCACCACTTATTTCACACAGTGTAGTTAGCAGAGCACTGTGTGGGACATTCTAAGACCACGCACATCCCAAAATTATGATATCAATTAAGGAAGCACATTTTAAGAGAAATATCATTGTACAACTCTGTGTTTGGTCACTTATAATAAGACCTCGGAGTTTCATTATTCTGCTACATTTTCACGATGACTAAGTGATTCTGATGAGGCCACCAAAGGCACTTAATCGTCATACTGACCCTAAGATGATGGTTATACAAGTATTTCCAATTAGGGCAATGGAGGGACTCTGCATAAAATCTCTGTAATTCCGAAGTTTTAAATGCCATATTTGTGTAAAACCTATTAAATTAAAGCTCCAATACTCCACATCCATTGAGGTGGAATATAAAGACAAACGATGAAAAACTTGATCATTGTCCGAATACTTCTAACTGTATGAGCCTGCGAACTTTCAGCATCTCTGTTTGTTCTGACGTATTCTTGAAAAGATGACTCTAAGGACTGAATCAAAAAGGCATAACTCAAAACAGAGGCTCAGTGCTGCTGGCATGTCCATAATGTGCAATGTGCGCAACGATAAAAAGGGCAAAAAGGGAGGGGAAAAAAAAGAACGGAGGCTAAACAAAGTTAAGTGATTGACAACGCTGTCTGGCTTTAGTCAATTAACTATCCCATTGTGCTCCTCTTTGCAGAGTCTCCTCGGCCCCCGACCCCCTTTTCTCTCTTCCCACTCCTTTATCCTCCCCATCACAGAGTTTTGCTTGGCTAATACTTCCAAGGGAATAGAGAGCTCCTTTTCTGCCGGGGCTCCTCTCCTTGACCTTCCATTGCTCACGGCTTCTCTTTCAGCCACTTCACGGTGTCTCTGGGGTTAGTGGGGAGAATGCGGAGGAGAGTACATCAGTGCTTAGGGGGCCGGCACAGGGCAGGACCCCGGCCCATTACTTCAAAGTTGGCTTGAATTCATTAATTGTCCTTTGAATTAATATTGGGAGGATCACAATGCTGGTGCCAACAGAGAAAGAGGCTTTAATGAAGCATAGAGTCGCATTCAGTTGCAGATCAGCTCGAGTGGATTTGCTTTTTCTCTTTTTGGGGGGAATGGAGAGAGTCTTGAGAATCACGCCAATGAAAGTGTTAAGTGTGTTTAGATGGGAGAAGAGAGACAGTGGGAAGGCCTTCCATCAATCCGTATACATACAGTACCGTGCAAAAGTCCGAGTTACTACTTTTGGAATGACGATCATGAATTATTTTCTGAGTATGAGAATACTGTACACACAAAAACATGATCCTAAAGTGGGATCTCATGTTACTACACTTAGGCAAGATTCTTTTACAAGAGACAAAACAAGTTAGCAAGTGTGAGCAATATTACAAAAAAAAAAAATTTTAAATGTGTTTTTTTTAACATTTAAAGAATTTTATTTAAAAATTCAGTCTTCTTGGAATACTCTTTTAAACCATTCTAAAGGATAACGGAAATTACCAGCATAATTTATTGTCGTGGTTCTCAAACTTTTGACACTAAGTACCATCTAAAAAAATACTTAGCTTTTCAAGTAGTATCCACATTACTGTGAAAATACAGTAGCGTAGTAGGCCCTAGTGTTCATTTAAAAAAATCACACAGGTTTAATTCCTGATTGAACAAATCTTTTGAAGCACTTTAAAGGATTATGTTATTGAACAGCATAATTTAAGGTCGTGGTTTTCAAACTTTTAAGACGGTACCAGCCCCAAAAAAACGATGATTTTCAAGAATCACACTCGTTACTAATGTTAAAACACAGTAGCGTAATAGGCCTAAGTGGTCATAAAAAATCAGACAGCTGTTTAATTCTTAAACAGTATGTTGCATATTACTGTAAGCCACTGCAATATTAGTCACAGTATGCAGTTGAACATTAACACTGTGCTTGAATATAGGAAAATTTAAAAATGTACTTCGATAATAATTCAATTAAAAAGTTTTGCGTCTAAGCTAAATAAACCCTAAATTATTCTTTTTTTTAAAAAAAAAAGAATTCTTCAATATTAAACGCAAATATATTGAACGTAAAAGTTGAATGCAATTGAACTGTACTGAGGCAGTGGAGTCCCGCGTTCCACTAGTGCATTGACAATCACTGTTCTAGGCCATTATAATCAACTGTAAATGTAGAATAGTGCATAGGTCTTTATTGAGAGATATGAACAGTTTTGGATATGTTACATTTTGTCTAAAATAGTTTTTAAAATAAAACAAGTATATTAAAAAAAATACATCACAATCTGTCGCACACGTCGTAGTCTCGCACATTGTACAGACATTTGCCGCTTTCTTGCATAATTTCCTGTCAGGAGATACCCAGCCAATAAATACAATGTGTTTTAAATCCAAATTTGGCCAGGGTTTGAATAATTTGGGGCTTAACTATGCAGTATTTGTATAAAAGGAAGCGAGAGCCTTTCCTCGCACTGTAAATGACAAAAATAACATTTAAAAAAAAAAACAGAACACACAACGACAGAAACTTGCTACTAGATGGGATTTGTCCTATTATTTACTGTTTTACTATGTCAACATGGAAAATTCTGTGAAGGTCAGAAAAACAACAAAGCTAGTGGTGGCCCAAGACTTTTGCACAGTCCCTGCACAATATTTGGAATTCGGCTCGTTATTTCCCATCAGCCTATTTGGCGAAACCGCCATTATAAGCCCTATAAACACAGTGAGTGAGGCCCACATATATATTTCTCTATTGCCCTGAGAGGAATAACGGAACTGTAGCCCTAGAGCAGACATTCCACAGACTACATTGAGGCCTACTGTCTCGCTAAACATCCCATATTAAAACCCATTCACCGTGGAAACGCCATCACCTCTTAACAAGCACATACGCATTCTGTAGGGAGGTTGCGGCCCTGCTAGAGAAACACCGGTGTTTATATTCTCAGACGTTAGGAAGCTTTTGAATTGGATTACAGTTTCGCCTCGCTTGCTCCAAGTTTACCTCACGCCGAAGTAGCGGGGAGTCGGCTTATTTACACAAACAAAGTCCCGCTTGGCTCCTTTGGCGACAAAAGCGCTGCAATCTTTCATGTTTTGTCAGCGCTTGATTCCTCCTGGCTCTCGGGGCCGCTCGCCTGCCCCGCCGCACAATTGAGGCCGCAGAATGGCGGCAGATTGCTGGAATGCACCTCAATGAGAGCAATTATTACATGTTGACTGCGTTCACCATGGCACATTTGAAAGAAGTGGGCCCTCATTCAACGTGGCACCGCGGGACTCCCTTGAAAAGAAAGTTATCCCTTTGACTGTTTGCATTTCTGAGCTTTTCTTTTTCCTCCCTGCTCACCCCCGCTGCCATAAATGGATATTTGCAAGAGTGGCGACTCCTCTTTCATGGCCTGCTTGAATTAGTTCAATGAGGCTAAAATGCAAACAGCAGAAAACAGACGCAAGGATGCTCACACTTTCCAATAAAACACATCAAAATACTACATACTGTATCACCAACATTTCGACTGCCCCCACTCCTTCTCATGCAATGGACTATTCCATCTTACAGTGTATGTACAGACTTGAGCCAAGAAAATGGCATTTCAAATATCAGGTCAGAAGGTACCAGTTTACCAGTTTTGAATGTCCAATTTAATGGCAAATACGCCACGCTGTTTGGCCCATTAATTTGTCATTTTAGCCACGACCCCCCCCCCCCCCCCCCCCCCCAAAAAAAAATCAGGAAAAAGGAAATGGTGAAGAACAGTTTGATTCTTTATCTCCACAATTCAGTACTACATAGCCAATCTTTGCACATATTTTCCACAGTTACCTTCAAATGTGTATTATGTATTCAGAAACAAATCTCTCAATTCACTTTACAGGGTCTTTAATTGATTGGCTCACTTTGAACTCAACAGCTTTGTGGTCACAAGTGATAAATAAACAAAAACAACTCACTGGAGCGCTGCTGTTGAAATTCTACACACGCTTAAGCTCCAAAACACAAACAACTTCCAACATTCCCACAGCACCGTATTGCTAATGCCACGCGGACCCCGGAGCAAACCGGACCGGCTCTTTGGATGCATCTCCCGAACCTTTTTGCTGTCCTTTTCCCAGACAAATAAATCTAAATGAGTCAGCTTTGATGTGAGCACTTAAGGAAAGGCAACAATGGCGCTGGAGGAGAAAGGGGCAGAGAGCAACAGGCCTCTCCGTGCCGCAACAATGGCCTCTGCAAACACCTACTTAATCAATATTTGGCCAGAAGACACTCTCCTCGAGTCCCCCCCACCTTCCCTGGCCCGAAAGCTGCCTTTTCACATTCTAATGAGGAGCCATAAAAGGGAAAAACAACAACTACTTCCACAAAGAGACACAAGAAAGATATACTGCTGTTCTGTGTATGAATGGGAGGAAAGCATGTGAGCTGTTTGGAGGATGTCACCTATTTGATGGAAATACTTCATATAAGGAGTTCATCATTATATTACAAGCTTTAAAATGTACAAGATTTTTATAGCTTAGCATAGATTCACTTAATTTTATTTTTTTCTTGCTTATATTTGAGGATTTCTACTTTACCGTGCACCTTTGATTATTTTTTATGATCTATCTATCTATTTATCTAAAATTGCACCTTACTTAGTATGTTAGACCTTGTGTGTATACTAGTGGTGGATCTCATGAATTTATCTATCTGTCTCTCTACCTGTATATCTATTGATCGATGGATTAATCAATCGTATCAATAAAAATCGATCAATCAACATAACAATCGATCTATTAAAACAAATCTAAAGTCCTGGACAACTTTGGAGAAAAAAAACTAATGACATGTATTAAAGCATTTTATTATTGATTTGGAATGATTTGTAGATTTTATGTATTTTTAATATGAATGTAAAGCTGTTGTATATGTTTACATATTCTCGACATTTTATGAAATATAAATGCTCGCTTTATTCTTATTTTCTGTATTTGAGTTTACGTGCTTTACCTTTCACTTTTGATTTTATCTAAAGAACATATGTCTGGAAATAAGAACTAATGACAATAATTATCGTCGTTTTAAAATAAGGCAAATGCTATATTCGATTAATAACACATTGTTAGGCCTATATATGACAAGTATTGTTGATTTGACAATATTTATAAACAGTATCCCACTGTATAATAAGAACATATATAGGTTTTTTTTTTTTTTAATTAAGGCTAAATTATACGGTGCACGTATGTTATATGAAATGCTTATTTGCAATGTAGTCCAGTTTATTTGTGAAGAGGAACTGTTGGGTGAAGTTTAAGGATGAGAAGCGCTCCCAGTTAGTGCGTGAATGTGGGCGCCCGAGGCAGGAAGAAGAAAAACAAGGGGGGTGGGGTTTTTTTTTGTTTTTTTTGGGGTGGGGTGGGGGGTCATTGGGAGATGAAAGTGAAAAAGAAGAAAAGGTTGGGATTTTCATCTAGTGGGGAGAAGCGTTCCCTTGCGCTCGGAGCCGTGACGAAAGTGCCAAATGCTCAATTTGAAGGCGCAAAGTTGAGCGCGAATCACCTGCTTTGCTGTTTACGTCACTTTTTAGGAAACATTCAACGTGAAAAGGGAAATTAGCTGATTTTGAATCTGTGCGTCAACGTGCGTAATTTTTACGTGCAACCACGGGGAGATAGCCATCAATCATTAACTCCATTGTGTCTCCATTTCCTTTGAGTGAAAAGACAATTCAACAGGTCTTAAATCAACAGGTGCCAAGCTGCTTTACTCCATCTCAAAAACGGAATAATTAATCATTCTTTTTTTTTTTTCAAAGATCCCCAATAGCTTTTTTGCGCAGCCTTTAGACGTTGTATTATTATTATTATTTAAAACATTTTTTTTAATCAATTTACTGTGTGAGTTTCAAATGACATCTCTCAGCTTTGACCAGGGTGAAGTTCATCATCAAGTGTTTCAAAATAAAAGCGTTTGCATGTTTTGGGTTCATGAAAAACCGAACGTGGAGTCTCTGAGTAAATGATGTGTAATATGATATCCACAAAAAAAAAAAAAAGAAAGAAATGAACTTACATCTATCACCCAGGATGCCATCGATGCTGTGTTTCGTCCTCGGCTCGTTGTCCTCCATCTCCCTCTTCACCACCTCGTCACCATCCTCCTCATCGTCACCCACACCGCCGAATTTGGACCTCATGACGCGACTGATGGCGCTCACTTGCATTAGAAAGGGGGAAAGAATTTGAAGGGAAAATATAAACTTCACAGAAACTTTTTTTTAAATGACCAAACCATATTTTCTAGGATTATTCTTTACTTCAAAAAAAAAAACATCGAGTGGTGAGATACATATTTATTTATGTTTACCTGAAGGAACGCTGTTTCTGTCACAGATGCCATCTTTCAATAACTTGTCTCTGATTTCCCAGCTGAACATTCCCGGGTTTTCCCTCTTGTACTCTTCAATCTTCTTGTCCAATTCTGGAGAAGCACTTTGCTTTAAGAGGGAGAAATATTTAAAAAAAAAAAAAAAAAAAAAAAAAAAAAACATGAAAACTTGCTCACATTTCTACAAAAATCCACACTAATACAAAGCACAGTATAAGCTGCTTTCTATATAATCATTACTTTAATCCTGAAAAGGATGTTAAAGTAAAACATGGTCACTTTTTGAGCTTCGTTCTGAGAAAAAAATGCAAAGCTACTCTAATACAAAAAAGAGAAAGGAATGACAAAAATACGATCACTTTTAATTTTCTGATGTTAAAAAATGATGATTGTGCTCACAATTCATAAAAAAGCATTCTTATCGGAATAAACATGCAATATGTTATTTTATTGCTAAAAAAAAAAGAAAGATTGATAAAACATGATCACTTTTTATATCCATCGTTTTTTAGCATGTTGTTTGTGCTCACGTCTGCAAAAAAAAGTCAATATTTATTTCTATAGGTGTGCAATAAGAAAATAATATTATGCACATGAACACTTATTTACAAAGCATTATTAAATAGCCCGACTGTTTACAATCAGAATTCTGTCACCTAAAAATACACGTTTTTTTTTCCTAAATGCATGCTTCAAGGGGAAGGAATAATAACAATATGATCGCTTACTGCTTTTTTTTTTTTAATGCTGTTTGTGCTCAGATTTCTGCCCCAGAAAAATGCATGCTTACTTTTTATAAACTTGCAATCATGGTTCAAATGAAAGGAATAAAAACATGACAATTTATTATTTAAAAATACAGGTTGTGCTCACATTTCTGCCACCCCAAAAAAATGCATGCTTCTTTTTGTATACGTAATGTTTTACTTTAATGCCAAAAAAAAAGTAAGTAAGACCAAAAACTTGTTATACCGAGTATATATTTAAATGCCGTTTTGTGCTAACGTTATTTGAGAAAAGAAAAAAAAAAGAAGAAGTTTCTCAACTGAATAATAACTGGAAGCAATTTACACGATGAAAAAAATAAAAAACATCTTTAAAAAAAAAAGTGCTGCGTTGAAGTCATATTGCGTTTGAAATACAAATCGTAACATTTCTGGCTTACCTTCGGCTTGCTCCCTCCGATGGCTCCGGGCCGAATGGATCCAGTCTCCTGGTAGCGGCACAAGATCTTGGACACGCAGCCGTGAGAGACCCTCAGCTGGCGGGAGATGACGCAGGGCCGGACCCCGTGGTGGGCCATCTCCACGATCTTGTGGCGGATGTGGTTGGGCAGAGGCCGGCCGTTTATGAACACACCACCGAGCTGGTTGACGCGACCCTGGCCTAGAGGAGTGGACACTGCAGGAGGGAGCCCGAAACTTGCATTAAAATAGAAAAACCTGCGCTGCACTTAACGTTTAAAAAAAAAAAGGAAAAACGTACTTTTTTGTTGTTGTTTTTGTAAATGCTAAATTCAATTTAGTCGTGTTAAAACGAACTTACCCTCCAGAGAGTAGCCTCCCCGTGCGTAATTCTGGTGCGGACCGGGTCTCATCATCCTCGTTAAACCTCCTGCCAGTGCTGTCATGCCTCCTGACCGTCCGTCAGGCAAAATACATGAAATAAATCAATAAATAAACAAACAAAAGCTGGACCTAAATTGATCCTCTCGTTTTTAATCCTACCTCACAAAAAATAGCAAAACAAAAATAATAATAAATAAATACAAAAATAAAAAAAAGAAGTGCAACAGCACCGCTTGTTTTCGGGGAGAATGAAGCTTGTTTCCCTCACTCAACAGGTTGCTCGGCCAAATGGGAACTGCCAGTATAAAAACCGAACTTCACCGAGATTCTGGTCGGGGTTTATTTTAGGGGGGCGGGGGTGGGGTGGGGGGATCAAATATAGTGGAGCTTCGCAATCCGTCCTGTGAGGATTGAGAGGATGTTTTTGGGAGGATGGAGGATAGTCAAACATTTTTATCTGTGGTGGCTGTCCCCTCTGACTCGCGGGCGAGCCCGCTGATTGGTTCCGGCTCCGGACGTCCAGAGGCTGCCGGCCGTTTTGATTGGACCCCCAGTAGCTCCTCTGGAGGGTGGATTGACCTCACGAGGGTCATCTGGCTGCGATGTCACAAGCTTGTGCTGCATGCAACTTTTTCACAGTGATAATTTACCTGATTGCGTTCTTGTCGGCTCAGAACTTAACTACACATTGTCTTGTAATTACTTTAATTTCCCTCAAGGTATTCACAGTCCATCTACAATGAATCTAAATTAGCGGTTGTCAACCTTTACTCCATGTACCACCATCATGACCATCATGAAAATACAGTAGCGTAATAGGCCTAAGAGTCCATCGAATATGAGGTTTTATTCCCAAATATTATGTAAGCTAAATGCAGTAACATTATGCAGAGTTTAAACATTAACACTGCGCTTAAATATAGGGGAACATTTACTTAAATAATGATGAAATTTAAAATGTATTGAACATAACCGTTTAATAAAAAGAATTATACCCAAATAAAAGTTTGAAAATAAACAGTTCTTAAATTAAATGCAAATGTATTTTTGCTAAAAAGTTCAATACAACTGAATTGAACTTGGGTAGAAATGTTCTTGTGGACCACTAGAGGGAGCCTGCACCACACTGGGAATCACTGATCGAAATGAACAATGTCAATTAGTTTCCGATGGATGGTGATTTTTGCAAACGTATTTATACTAAAATACACATATTCAATATTTTAGTTTGGCATCACCTAGATAATTTCATGTTTCCCAGGAAATCACTGTTGATACACTACCAAAAGTTTGACGGGGGTCACTTCGTAATTTCCTTATTTATTTATTTATTATTATTATTAACAATGTCTAGACATCATTTCTGATTAATTTAATGTTATCTTCATTGAAAAAAACTGTGATTTTCTTTAAAATGGGACATTTCTAAGTGATCCCAACAGTAGTATTATATATGAGAATTATATATTTTTTTAAACTTTAATGTAAATAAGTTATCAGTTAATAATTGCAATTGTAGAGTGAGATTCTACTCTCACTGTTGTTATCAATACTTCTTACATAACTTGAGGCTTTCCATAATAATAACAAAATGAAATGCATTACTGCCAGTTTTTTTGTTAGTTTTTTTTAAGCGAACGCTGCAATGTGACCAAAAAAACATTCCATTATTCCATTTTTTTGGAAGTTTTTTTTGTCTTGATTCCATGCAAATTAAAAAGCGGTGAGAAAACATAATATAGACTTTTGATACGTCCAGTATGTAAGATAATAGTGTGATATTTAAACATTTGAGATCATGTCACTGTTTCAGTGGATCATTTTAAATGCAAGCTACTTTATATAGTATACATTATGTTAGTCAACATAAAAGTGAACCTCACTTCATATGTTCTGTACTGTCATCGAGCAGCTGTACAAAAAAGAAAATATACAAATACAGTACTTTTACAAACTCGGAAACAAAGTTACAAACCTCTAAACAAAATGACAAAACTGGGAATTGACAAAAATTGACACAATTTAAGGGATGTTTCCAAAGTTCAAAACAGAAGCCAATCTTCCAAAGTGGGTAAGTTAAGGAAATAATTAGTAATAATAAGTCAACACACCCCTGTTTAAATTCGAGGTTTTTGTGATGTTAAAAAAATAAACCACGATAAATAATTTCCACCATTAATGTGACCTATAGCCTGCACAACCCAATTAAAAAAATAAGGGTAAAGTAAACACAAACTAAAATAATGTGGTTGCACAAGTGTGCACACCCTCTTATACGCGTGACGTGAATGTGGTTAGAATTCAGTGATCACATTCAAACTCATGTTAAATGGGAGTCAGCACACATCTGCCACCATTTCATTCGGATGTTCTAGTAGGCTTTTCCTGACATTTTTCTTAACACTTGTTTTTTTAAGGTTTTCTGCTAACTGACTGCTATTTTGAACTGTTCATAATTACCTCCACCTTGTCGAGGGTAGTCCAAAGCTTGACACTGCCATTAGCATGCTTCACTGTAGGTATGAAATGATTTATCTTGGGCTCCTTTTTTTTATGTATCACAAAAATCTGGCATTTGAGCAGGGGTGTGCATACTTTTTATGTCCACTGTAAATGCATGGTGAGCTCTGTGGAAAGATCGTTTTACTTTGTTACAAGCTCAGAAGAACTTAAAAGGCACAAAGTTATTATATTATCAGAACCATTATTAAATTTTGTTAGTCTAATAGAATAATTGCTGAAGCGATATTTGAATGTTTTCAGAAAGCAAGAAGAGTCCAGTTGCCTAGATTGAAACTGATTGCTATAAACTGGATGACTGAGAATCATATTCAAGAAAATACTTAATCTACACACATTATAATTTTTATTTTTTTTAAAGTGATATTGTGCCAGTAAGATAAAGATGACCAGAGGAATTATGCAACTGAGCTAACGATTTATTATAATACAGCTACGCCTCCAAACAGATTTATGTTCTGATGCTAAATATGTCTAATAACCATCGTTTATGGTGCATTTTCATGAAATACCTTGCTGTAAAATAGTTTATTGCTCCGGCGGGGGAAGAAATGTGACACGGTATGCAAATATCAATCATATCCTATCAATCGTGCTTCTGCAATGCGGTCTGTCAAAACAAAAGACTTTACCGACATGAAGTAGGGACAAAAACAAGGAGAAAGGGCAGAAGATTATCTTCCACTCATAAAGATCATGGCTGTTTCCCCTCCCCATGAATTTGAGTCACGACAAGAGTCAATCATTCACATGCGCTTTCATTTCACATTTTTCAATTATGCCACATTTTGTACATGTGTCCAATTTTGTTTCACTTTCGGTACATTTGTGAGGTTAATTCAGAATTTTGTACATTTGTTTGTTTTTTTTATATTTCAATTTACAGTACAATTCTTCTTGTTGCTCTGAGATGCATTGGATTGTTTCCACAAATTACTTTTCCTATTAATTCAACATGTTTAATATGTAACAGGCTGCGTGTTACGACAAGGCAGTAAACACCTTGTCAAGTGGTGCCATGTTGTTCACATAAAATGCCTTAAAAAGCACAGATGGAAATATTAACTAAAGTACCATGCTGTACAACCAAAGAATGCACTAAAATGTAGTGTCTTTCCTTTCTTTTCTTTTTTTTTTAAACCACACAACACCCCCCTCGAAAAGAAAAAGCTCCATCAAATAGTTGCAGCAACAATGGGAGCTGCGTGGACATGTGGTGGAGACACACGGGAGTGTAACACAGCCGTGCAAATGCTCGATTAGGGACACATAGGAGCACATGAGCGATCATTTGACTTGCTGCGGCCTTGTCGAGTCGTGATAATTATGATAATTAGGCGTGTTTAACAGACCGATACATTTTTGGCCCATTCTCCCCCAGGAATAAGACAATAGGCTGCTGAGTGGCCGACATCCCCGAGATATAAGTGGTCATGACCCCCACAGGACAAACCAGTGCATTGTCATCACTAACATGCTATAATATGACTATTAATAGAGATCAAATAACTTGGAAGTGAATGGATGAATAAGCAAATCAAGCAAGAAAACACACCAAATAAAGGTTGCAAGGTTTTTTTTTAACATTCCTTTTATTCCCATGTTACATTCAATATTTGTATTACATTTTCCTTAGGGCAGACCAAAAAAAAAAATACACAAAGCTGTGGGGACAGAGAACATGTGGAAACATTATATGTCCATAAAAGTCATAGTAAAGTTTGACTATCATGAAAAGGACATTGGATCCGGCGTGTCAAATCAATTAGCAGGGCAAGCTGAGTCAGAAATGTACTGTGGCGGCGGACAAAACGCATTAAAAATGAAGTACAAAATGTCCCTGAAAAGAAACAGTGTGTTGCCTTCACTAAACACGAGAAGAAGCCATTCGGGCCTTTCAGGGCTGTCAGCCTTCAAAGTCCACACATTACAATAAGTAGTCATTTGCCATTCCCCTAAAGACAAAGTTAGTTCATGGCTCTCGTACAGATGCTGTGGATTTTGGCGTGGATAGTGATAAGCAAGAGGCCCGCTTCGACTTCGAGAATAAATCCCTCATTTATTGTACTGCTCGGCTTGCTCAGATTTAGATCATCATTGCGGTTGTCGTCCTTACATCAAAAGAACCAAGCCACTTTACTTAAAAAGAAAAGAAAAAAAAGGCATGATGCATGTAGGGAAAAAGCTAAAAATTTAGTACTCTAACTAGATTAAAGGCGGTAATGTTTTGCCTTTTTTCATGGAATTTAAACAATCAGCTTTAGAAGTACGTCATTACATACATTTAAGAAAAAAAGTTCTTATGTACATAGGTCACCTTTCTTTTACCATATTTATAATTGCTTTTTTTCCCTTTTACATCCTTTGTATAACTGGAGACAAACTACGAAAGTCAGTGTTACCATTGTGTTTTTACCGTGCACATCACAAACAAACATCTTGAATCATAATGAATCATATCACTGTTTCGAGGATATTCGGTAAAGCAACAGCAATATTTATTTTGCAGTCACACAGCTGAGTTATTACCGGCATGCAAATAGGAAAAAAAATAACTGAGCCTAAAACCATTTTCAAAGGGTTTTGTAAAACAAGAAAAAAATCGACAAACAAGAAGAGTCCAGTTGCCTTGATTCAGTCCTTGAGGATTACCATGATCTGGATGACTTTAAATCTACACAGACAAAGAAAAAAAACAAAATTTTTTGCAACCACATTGTTTTTTTTGTTAGTTTTTCTATATTGTGTCAATATGTTAAAAATGACTTGGTCAATTATGCTATTAGGCTAACAAATAGTAGTAATAATACAAATAGAGCTTTTTGAATCTGATTTGATCAAAATCTGGAAGTACTGTAGTGATCATAAAAACCTTAATATAAACCTTTACAGACTGTCACAGAAATAAGGATTATAACATTTTCTATAATGTGAATTCCGATGAAAAAAATCTGAAAAGTAAAGAATCAACCAGTGAGTGTACTGACATTTTCAAGACATGCAATATGGTTCAAAGATAGCCCATGTGTAGCCCATTCATGACAGCTATTATTTTGTTAAGGCTAAACACGTACTGGTTCCCAAATATCGGACTTGTTCTGTAAGTTAAGTATGCGTTGTTTGTAAAAGTGCAACGGCAATAAATGGCAATAAAGGCTATTCGATTGAATTATAACAGTATGATTACCAACCAATTTGAATCTGTTTTTCTTAAGATGGAACTGGGGCTTTGGACAAAGTGGAAGGAATTACGAACAGTTCAAAATAGCAATAAGTGTTAGCAAAAACCGTCAGGCTTCTGATAGAAAGACAAAAAAAGCCTATCCGTAAAAGCCTATCAATACACTTGAACTTTATTGACGTTAAGCAGAGGCACTTTAAATGGTGGCAGATGTGTGCTGACTTCCATTTCACATCAGTTTGCATTTGATTGGTTAACTCTGGACACATCCCCAGTTAGGGTGTGCACACTAGTGCAACCACATTATCATAGTTTATTTTTACTTCCCCGCTCTCAAAAATAATTAAAAATTTAAATTGAGTTGTAAAGGTTATAGGTCACATTAATGGTGGAAACAGCTTTGAAACAATATATCTTGGTCTCAATTTTTTTTATATCACAAAAACCTGGCATTTGAACAGGGGTGTGTAGACTTTTCATCTCCACTGCATTTACATTACAGTACATTTGGATATTTTATGCTGAGATTAGATTATGCTGCAATATGGTTTTTTTTGTTTCCCCCCCCCAACTACATTTAAATTGCTTGTTATAGACTAAGCCGCACATAACCAACATCGAATTTTGCAACCCTCACTTAATTTCTGTCAGCATTCCCGTGTCATATCGGAGTGAATTGCATGATTCAACTACTAGACATTGTTGTTAGACGTTCCTCTTTTCCAACATCTCCAGTCGGGTTTTATGTCATAAAGTGGGCATTGTTAGAAAGAGGATGACGTTTTAGATACGCACTGCATCTGCGGCAGGAGGAAATCCACTCTCTGATTAGTTGCCGTGGGGCGTTATTGTTACGTGCGGCCGGCGAAAAGAGGGAGTGTTTGTCGGATGTGTTTGATGTGATCAAATACATCAGTTGAAGGGTTGAGCTCAAACTGAGCGCTGTTACCATGACAAAAGGAACCACGAGGTGAAGCCAGGTGAGCTGGCCCGAAAAAAGAAAGAGAAGAGGAGCAGAATTTGTTAACAATACAGCTTGAGGTCATGCGGGGAAGGCTTTAACAGTGCAGCAAATGACGACTGAAAACAACTAATGGTTTACGGTCCCATGATGAAAAAGGGTAAGGGCAGATTCTTATCTACCTGTACTTCAGGTGATATGCTTCCTACAGAGCATGCTGTGTGTGCGTACGTGTGACACATGGAATTGTGTTTCCTACACTCCCACAGGCACTGGGTCCAATCAAGTCAGTACAAAGTAATATACTGTATAGTGACAACTGTGTTGCTGGGGGGGGGGGATATACAGTAAATCTGGGATAAATACATGGTTTTAAAAGTCTAAGTGTCCTTCACATTGATCTTATTGCATATTTAATACAATTGAAAAGATTAATTCAAACTACCGTGAACACTGGAGAAATAACATTTGTTCAAATAGTCCTTCTGACCCCCAGCCACTACAAGAGATGACACAATGCTGATTAAGGCTATCAGCTCCTCTAAGATCTTTTTTTTTCAGTATTCTTTTTTTAATATTTAGTGAATGCCCAATTCATTTCCCACGCTGGCCCACTTGATGGCACACCGTAAATGACGTAGCAGAAATGATGGCAGGGAAATCACACGTTTTTTACACGAAATTACCGAGCAATGGGTGGAGCGCGGCCCCTTGTCTTTTGTAAAAAGCTCACTAAACGTATTATTTTGCATTTCTGTAGCAGAAAATAATCATACAATAACTACTGTGTAAACAGAAACAATAACAATAATTGCAGCGATCGAATAAAACCTCTTTCTGAGGACCTCTGAGCTGCCAAACAAGGTGCCTGACATAAAATAAAAGTTTACCAATGTCCTAGCCCTAGCCATGCATGCACAAAATGCAGCAATAATAGTGAATATACAACAACTGCCTAATCCGAAGAATCCATCTTTTTTTCCACACTGGCTGTCCTTCAAAACAGAATAAAAGTTTTGTAGAATGTTATAGAGTCGTCACATACAAAGGGCCACCTATGTAATTTCAAAGCAACGGTTTCTGTTGTTGAAATACTGAATTCCAGCCTAGGGGGCAACACAACTTACATATTAAAGCTTTAATAAGGAAAAATAGCCCTCTATAATCAGCGGTGCACATAACAATTTTGGTCTGGTTCTCAAAGGAGCACCACAGGTTGTTGCTTGGTGCTCATTTTCTTAATGACCCACTGACCTTACTGGATGAACTGAAAGACTATGGGACCACGAATTCAGCTGATTTGGCGCAGTTCTATTGGGCAGCGGTCCCCAATATGTTTTGCTCCATGCTTTGGTTTCATGTAATAGACTTCTACTACTACTGTAAGTGACTTAGTAAGATGCTGTAATATTAGTCATTTTTCATAGAGGAAAAACTGAGTATTGTTATATTATCTGGCTACATGCATTGCTCCACCGTTTGTGTTCCAATACCCATCGCTTAAGGGGTTCTAAAACAGCGATTATCAATGCTAATCGACAGCATGTTAATGGCATTTTCCATTATATTTTTGCATTAAGCTGTCGGGCTGTCCTGAAGGCAATGGGTTTTCACTCAGTCCTGTTACCCTAACAGCCCCTCTGAAAAAAATATAATAATCCATAAGTCAAATGGTCCACACGAAGTTGTATCATTCAGATGCGCTCTAGGCCGTGTAAACGCTAAAAGTAAATTCACGCATTCATTTTGCTGGATTATATTTCAACTATGACTGGGGGTGGGTTAAAATCTCAGCTCAGTTATGTTACCTAAGTTATTCTTTTTAATGTTCATTATTTTTAAAATTCTATTTTTTTGTTGAATCACTGTAATTAGTGTCAACATGCTATTAGCATGAATGTCATGTGGTTGTATTTCAAGAGTTTGCTAATTCTATGCTAAAAACTCACTCGTGTTACTTTCAGTCCTGCTCCGCAAATGAGGAGTTTCTGTACAATAAAACAATGACATATCAAAATAAAGCTGTCTGGGATCGGCCAATGTACATTAGCTCAAGATGTGTATTATCAGATTTAGAGTTTGAAAAAAAGACAGGTATTTCAGATTTTAAAGGAGTTAAAACAAGCAAATGGCACACATTCGGTCAAATGGCCCATATACACAAGTAATGAACTACTGTACAAATAATTCAGTAATGTATTTAAGTAAATTTTTCAGGTATCTGTACTTTACTAGTTGTTGTTTTTTTTACAATTTAATGTTACTCTGTGCATATTATTGCAACAATCCTTACAATCTGAAAACAGGTATCTATATTCTCTACTCATTGTATTGTCGAGATAGGCTCATTATTTTTTTCAACACCCGCGGATGATGACACGATGTAAAAAGGGTGTAAAGGGTCTTTTTCACTGTGCTAAATTATCAAAACGGGTATTATATTTTCTATCTTTACTTTTGAACTCAAGTACATCTCAGAGTTTAGAATAGAGTTTTGTTAGAATAGAATAATTCCTCTGTGACAGTGTCAGTCAAAACTTTTTATTTTATCTTAGAAAAGATAAAATATTTGACACAAATATATATATGAAATATTCAACATCAATAGTGTAAGTTGGCATAATGTTGTGCCCAACGGATAATATTTACTATATCTCAATGGCTGTGACTCATTGCAGTTTCCACACTTTATTTCATGGAATTAACTGCATCCACAAGTAATGCAGTTCCAGAAGACGGCTGCATTGATAAATTCAACCACACGAGGGCACACATTCACTCAATGATTTAAATGTCATTCAATGCTTCACAACCAAGGCACATATTTTACATTCAAAAAATCTCAACAACAATAATAATAATAATAATAGTTTTTTGCAAAAAAAAAAAAAAAAAAAAAAGTACACGATTGTTGAGTTTCTTTCAATAAATAAACTAATGCTTCTATACGATTCACTAATATTTTTGCTTTAAAGCATACTTAGGCTGGATTTACACTGGTTCAAGTGACACAATTCCATTTTTTTGCTCTCATTTGGCACAATTCGTATTTGCCTCCATAGAAGAAAAAAAAACACAATGAGGCCTCTTCCAAAAGTGGATAAAAAAATGTAAATGGCATGTACCAAGGTGAGTGGAGCGTAAACACATGGATGGGATATACTTCGTAAATACGAGCTTGACGGCATCGAAATATACCGATTGGTTACGTATTACACATCAACTAACACAGTAGAAAAAACACCTGCTGTTCATGGACTTCAAAGTAGGATGAGGTGTGCCAATATAGAGAGAAACTGGACAAACGTGGTATATTTTGATGAGGAGGATTAGGAAGCGGCACGGTGGACGACTGGATAGAGCGTCTGCCTCACAGTTCTGAGGACCGGGGTTCCCGGTCCCACCTGTGTGGAGTTTGCAGGTTCTCCCCGTGTCTGCGTGGGTTTTCTCCGGGCACTCCGGTTTCCTCCCACATCCCAAAAACATGCATTAATTGGAGACACTAAATTGCCCGTAGGTGTGAATGTGAGTGTGAATGGTTGTTTGTTTGTATGTGCCCTGCGATTGGCTGGCAACCAGTTCAGGGTGTACCCCGCCTCCTGCCCGATGATAGCTGGGATAGGCTCCAGCACGCCCGCGACCTTAGTGAGGAGAAGCGGCTCAGAAAATGGATGGATGGATGGAGGATTAGGATGAGACTGTTCAAGCAGTGGTTCTCAAACGAGCCACATCTTGGCAGTCCGCAAATAAATTACAGTAAATTACTATGTCATATCATTTAATAAAGTGCATACCTGCATCTGAGGAGCGGCGTGCCAAGAAAACATACGATTGTGACGTACAGTATCATCACATAAATCTGAGATCCACACATGAAAAACGTCATTTTTATAAGATTTATTTTTTGAAAATATTTATTACATTTTCAAAGAAAATAGGTGTCATTTCCAGAGTAAAAGTTTCATTTTTTAAAATGTATTACAATATGAAGTTCCTCCACTTTTAAACTTGGATATAATAATACGATTATGTTATTAAACTATTTCTTTATTCTAAGTAAGATTATGACTATTTATCCCATCAAAACATTTTGAAAATTAGGCCTTTTTAAACAGCAATATACAACTTTATTTTCATAACATTTCAACTTTTCATCTCTAAAAAATATGCATTTCTTTTTAACTTCATGACTATTTTCTCAGAAAACGTTTCTATTCCTACAGCATTTAAGTGTACACGTGGTATTCATGTTTAATTGGCATCAGGATTAGGAAGCTGTCCTTGGAAAAATGTTACCCCTGTAAGAAATCCCTGCAACCAAAAAGTTTGAGAACCTGTCTGTGTTAAAGGTGTCATCAATGGGAACACTTGATGGCGCTGTCCATTGTTGTGGTGCTGAATTGGAGAAGGAAAACGGCTGCGGTCATACCATATCTTACACGGGTTTGAGTTCCATCTACTGTAAGCACATGACGCCGACTTGCGACAAATTGGGGAAGACATTTAGAAATCAATTTCACGGCATCCATCAACAGGATTAGGACGGCGGTTAGTTTTGGTGTGCGTTCCGTGTCCACGGTTTGTGCCTCAACCTCCTTCAACAAGTGGGTCGCGGTAATAATCGCTGGGATCCAAAAGCAGAAGCCTCTATTGTATTTAGAGGTGTAAATGGTACAATGGTCGGAGTGACTGGGTTGGCGTTCGGTTCGGGGTGGGGATCTGACACATACCTTCCGAAGCCACGGCAGATAGAGAGGAAGTTTTATTGTCAATTTTAAGATTGACAACCAGAACAGTGCAGTTGTGATCGATTCAATACCCTGACGATGAAATGACCTGGATGAATGAGAAGATTTACAGGCATGCAACTAAACTTTACTATGCCAGTGATTTCTTTCACGCCCCACTAAATGATTTATTTCACGTACCACTAGAGGAAGCTGATGTATCACTAGTGGTACTAGTACCACAATTTGATAATCACTGTCGTAGTGCAACCTCGGTTGACTAAAAATGGTTTAAACATATATTATCCTGCCATCCATTTTCCGTACCGCTTATGCTCACTAGTCTTAACATAAATTATACTTCATAAAAACAAACTAATGACATAATTAAACAACATTTTGAAGAATTAAACCGTTTTTATCACACTTTCTCCTACAGTGCACATTGTGTTACTCATTCTTGTGTGAGACCCTTGGCCACCTGCAGGCAGTATAAGACAGACATACGGATACACTGCACTGAGGCTCCTCTCTCGGTTTCTCAGTACGCCAGGATTATTAGTCGTTCTTCACAGAGGATAAAGAATATATGCCTGTGCGTATTATTATATTATCTGTCCATATGTGTTTCTGCACTGTGTTGTGTTCAGATACCTGTTGCTTAAAGGTTAACAACACCGCCACATACAGTAGATGCTAATTGTTAGCCCATGTGCCTATGGTGTTTTCTATTTTATGCAAGCATTAGGCTAGCGGAAGCTTTGTGGTTGTTTTAAATACGTAATGTGTAATTGTCTTTGTTTTAAGTTTAGTTTGACAGTGAACTTCAGCAGAGGGTGGCAGTAAACAGCCTCTTTTTTTGAAGAATATTGCCCAATGTTATCTACCAAACTGCCGCTTGTTTCAAAGCAAATCAACCCAAAAAAAAATAAAAATCAACAGATTGACAACTTAAATCATGAAAAACTCGTATGTCGGGTCACTCGTATCTCAAGGCATCACTGTACTCGAAAAACCTGTGACAAACCACATTTTCTCACAACAAGAGCTATTATACCGATGCCTGGCTCCCCACGGTGGACTGACCCAGCGGGGGGTTCCGAGCCAATGACCCTGAGGGGACATGTGCCTTCTCAAGATGAGAGAAATAACTTTGGGGCAGGGGGCCAAAATAAGTAGAGCTGTAAAGTAGCGGGACAAAGGAAGTGCAGATGACCTCCCAGGGGTTTTAAATCATCTCACGGTCTTAAGTTTGTTTTCCAAGTCATATAACCCACAAGAATATAATAACTCCACTAACGACCTGCTCCGACATGGTTGTTAGAGGTCAGGTCCTTAATTGATTAAAGGTTAAAAAAAAAATTATTGTGAGCCAGTCATGTAAACTAAAAACCTAAAGCAAAGCTCTCCATTCAGCAGGACACTGACAGTTAATCTCTTATGTGTTGTGCAGCAGGTGAGATGAGGGCCACATTGATGTGACTGATGTGATCAACAAAGATTGGGAAGAGGTTGAGAATGGAAATGAAAATGAATGATACCGCTTTGAAGGCTCGAGCTCTATCCCAGGTGCACCTGGACCTAGCTGCAATAGCACCAACATTACACATTCTTTGTCATACAGTCATGAGACTATGTTCTGATGTTGTTGTTTGAAATGTGCTTTCTGTGAAATTAATTCTATACATTGGTTAAAGCATGTGTTCATTTATATGCCTTAATTACTTGCAATGTTTAAATTAACTATTTTTGATTTTGTAAAAATTCGGTCAAAGTGGATTCGTAATACCTATAGGATACAATTGTAATAACATTTACCTACTGTACTATACAAATACAGCGGTAAAATAACAAAAATAACAAAATAAACTTGCATTACAGTAACTTACTGGCATCACCGTGGCCAGTAAATTACTACAAAACTTGAAATGCCACAGTGTTTCCAGTAAGTTACTGTAAAACTTGAATTACAGTAATTATTACTTTTCACCAGAGTCCATCATTGTTGCCAGCCAGTTATTATAAAACTTGAATTACAGTAACTAACTGGCAACAGTGTTGCCAGTAAATTACTCTAAAAATCCCACGAAATGTCTAGCTAAATGTAACGGTGTAAACAGTGTTTCTTCTGAACAAAAATACTCAAGCAAAAGTAAAAAGTATGTTAGCTTCAAGCTACTCTGACAAGTACAATTTACCCCAAATGTTAAGTAAATTTAACGGAGTCAATGTAGTGCTTTACTAGCCACCTCTGGAAATAAGAACCTGATAATTACCTTCTCCTTACAGTAAATAGTACAAACCGCGTTCCAGCTCCACCCAACCCTCAATGGGATAAGCGGTATAGAAAATGGATGCATGGATGGATTCTGTAGCGCATCGAAATGATAGGTAGTATTATTTTTTGGGACTTAAAAGTTTTGACTAGGGGTGGGCACAAAAATTGATTAACTGATCATCACAAATTGGGTTGACCTGAGACAAAATGTAGTGTACTATTGTACTTGGTTGTAACCAGTCGATGCACTGTTGGTTCAATCTCAACTTGTTTGCTGGCTAAAGAAAACAACATAACGTCAGTGAGTTGCATTAAAAGAGAAATTGAAAATATTTAGAGAGATTTTCAATATCCATTAAACATTATTTTAAAATAACAAATTATTACTTTTCACCAGAGTCCATCAAGGAAATTTAGTCAAACACCTTTCCCGAGTAGGGCTGCTCCCCACAAAAGTGAAGTCAGCCCCAAGTGTAAAGGGTTTTAAGTCCAGGTAAAAACGATTATTTTCTTCTCACGCTTATGACGCATTTGAGAGCATTTCCATTTCTTGGTTATAAATCTTTCTTGCTGTCTTTTATTTTTCTGTACTTTGTTTTTCTTTGTTTTTAAATGCTTTTAATTATGTAAAGCACATTGAGTTACCTTGTATATGAAATGCACTATATAACTAAATTTGCTTTGCCTTACAAAATATTGATATTGCGATATAGAAGGGGTCCTAAGTTTACAACATAGTTCCGTTCCTATGGTGGGGACGTAAACTGAATCTGTGCGGAAGTCGGAACCATGATTACAGTAAATACTGTATTGCATGAAAAGGTCAGCCATAGATACAACACAATCAAATCCGGAAAAAAAACTATAACCCTCTGTATTCTGTACTGTACATACAGTATGCTATCAATAAATACATCAGCATCAAGTAACTATGTTGGAGTCGATTTGCATGTGGGTCACAATTGGGGGTATACATTTGTCATTAAAATATGAATTGAAAGATCGGTTTTCTGTGTTTGGGCTTATTAATTTGTCTTAAACTGATATGCCTTGTCATACGAGTTGAATTTGTTCTGTGACCAAGCTCGTAACTCAAAACACAAACACAAATCATATTTCCCCATTGAAATTAATGGAAATGACATTAATTATTCCACTCTCTACCCCCCAAAAAGCTATTTTTAAAAAAAAGAAAAACAGAAGAATATTGCACGTTGTAAAATCACACAGCAAGGACATAAATATATGGAAATAAACAGTTTTTGCTGCATTATTTTGCTTTAAAAAATGTGTAATACAGACACAGACACACACAAAGAAGAGTTTCACAACTTACTTATTTAGATTCACTAATATCAGTGATTCTTTGTAAAGGATAAATAATATATACCCATGAGTAGTTATATTGTCTGTCTACATGTGTTGCGCCACAATTTGTGTTCAAATGTCTGTCACTTAAAGGGTTATGACACTTCAACACTGATGCTATTCGTTAGCCTGTCTGAGGCATTTTGCATTGTTAGTTAGCATTAAGCTAAACTGACTTTCGTAAGGCAAAGCTATGTAGTTGTTCTAAATACACATTGTGCAATTCTCTTTGTTTTATGTTTAGTTTGACAATAAACTTAAATTAGGAGCGGCATTAAACAGCTTGATGGCTCTTTTTGAAGATTTTTTCACTATCTGCCAAACTGCTACTTGCTGTGAACTGAGTTGAGTGTTTGCTCGCAAGTCAAAGCAAAAATTGGCCTGAACGACTGCTCGTATCTTGAAAAAGTCGCAGGTCGGACCACTCATATCTCAAGGCACCACTGTATGTCCATGAACAACAATAAAAATGTCTCTCATCCATTATTGCTGATGTGTATGAAACAATAAAGCAATATTAGATCACAAGTCACAAAGATGTCTCCTTTTGGATTAAGAGTCCGTGGAATCCAAGTAACACAGTAGGCATTTATCTGGGCTTAGTGTTGTTTTAAGAGGCGACACTAGTCTCGGGAGTCAAAAAAAAAAACCACCTCCTTCAGATTTTCAAAGGGACCCCTTTATTTGGTCATCCAGTCAGTGAGTAATACCACTTAAATGCCACCGTGACTAAAGTTGGAGAGAAAAGGAGGGGTGGCAGGCTACCACTGGGAGCCACAGGCAACAGTGTCTGGGGTTGCCGGCTTCATTTCATAGGGGACCGGCGGGCTTAAAGTTAAAGATTACTTTGAAATCTGCATCCCCGCCATCAAACTCCTCTGCTGTAGCACCCTCCCCTCCAGCCGTCACTGCCCCTCTCCCGAAAAAGAAAAAGCTGTCGCCACAGAGCAGAGGATGAGTTGGGAGCCAATCCTCTTTGATGACAGAGAAGGATCCTTTTGTTCCCTAATCCCCACACAAGCAATTTCCCTCCTCCCCTTCTCTTTCTCTCCCTGCAAGTCCAACTCAAGCGGCTTGATTATTAGACGCAAAGTTTACCTGTTTAGCTTTGATTGGAATGTAACAAGGTTGCTTTATTGGGAGCGGAGGCATTTTCTTCTTTCTAACAATCTGCTGCTTTCACATCACTGAGAGGAAGCCTAACAAGTCACATGACACAGGTCAGATCAGTCAAAGGTGTTTCCCTCAGGAGCAGCCATTAGCCCTTCAGGAAGAAGAGGTCACCCAGAAACAGACACTGACGGGGATACGTTTCCTGTCTGTCCGTGTGTCGCTCTTAAGATGTGGCCCAAGTGTGCGCATCTTAGCGTCATTATCAGATTGGACACACACATTTCACAGGGGGGATGAAAGTGCTGCTCTCGATCCGAACATCTGCCCCCGGTCAAAGACCATCTCAAAGGATAGCCCCGAGGAGCCCCATTATTGCACACTCGGCTTGACTCTTCATGTGATTGCAAGCTCTCTGCCTCTGTGTGTTCATTTGACTTCTCATCTGCATGCATTTGAGGGAAGATGGACCCACAAGCAGACATGGCTGACAAGCATGCGAACACTCCGAGGAGCAGAGAGGAAAGGCTCAATGTCCACGGTCAGAGGGTCAAACACGGATTACCTGGCCTTTTCACTTGCAACGTGGCCAATGACAGATGTGGAAGAAATCCTAAACACATTTACCACCTACGTCACTGATAGTGTAGCGGTTCACTCACTTGACGTCTGTGCAAGCAATGTAGGTTCAATCAGTTTGCTTGTTTGTAGTTTGCCTTTCACCTGATGTCAGGTGGGATAGGCCGCACAACAAGAACATTTTGCACAGTGCCTCATTCTAGTGCACAGGTGTCAAACTCAAGGCCCGGGGACCACATTCGGCCCGCCACATCAATTTATGTGGCCCGTGAAAACAAATCATTCACGTTAACTTCCATGATTCTTGCTAAAATTTGCACCAAAACTTCAAATTTTCATATGTAACTTCTCATTTTAAAACTACTTGTCTATCAATTTTTTGTCTATATGTAATATAATATGATTAATGTGATGCGATATGTTGAAACATTTATGTGTTTTCACAGGCATAACAGCCCTCTGAGAGAAACCTTACCTACAATGTGGCCCGCGACAAAAATGAGTTGGACACCGTTTTAGTGTCTAAAAGGGAGAGTGCAGCAGTAGCAAATGCATTTTATTAGGTGCGCAAACACAGTCTAATACATTCTTTTCCAATCTTTATTGAGCCAAGGCACATATTTTTACCTTACAAAAATCTTAACAGCACACTACCGTAAAAAAAAAAAAAAAAAAAACGTTACATAAGTATACTTAAATAATGAGGATCTTGTTGCAATTAACTCACAAATTTAGTGTAAAATCTGGCCTTCATACTCGCAGGAAGTCTTGACTTATTCTGTTTTATGCATGGCTCTGCCATCTATTGGAAGAGCATTTAATTGTTTTGCCTGTCACTGTCAATGCTGGCATAGATAGATGAGCAAAGATATATTATTTGTAATAAATGAATAATTTCGTGCAGCACACTTGATGATTTCTTATGCCACACTAATGTGGCACAGCACAATGGATGGGAATGACTGGTCTAACTGAAGGATGCAAAAGTCACTTTGATATTCTACAACTTTATTAAACCAAATGAAACCAATTCATCAAGCAATTATTTATCATAGTTATTTCAAGAAAGTTCTACATCAAAACATAAAGGTTAAATCTGAAAAGGCAAATAGATTTGGATTTTTCATGATTTTGGGGTGGTCCGCAAATCAAACCTTGACACAGACCAGGAAGTGGAGGAAAACATTTTTGCTTCTGAAACTGAATTATCTTTATTCACGCAGCACTATATAGAGAAATCGTGTTACTATTTCAGTTGTACATTTTTTCTTTGCATATCTAGAAAACCTCTATATGCAATCAGTTTAATATTATTAGAAGTAGTAGTAGTAATAGTAGCTGTCAAAAGTGTCATGCCTATTGGGGATGTGACACACACACACACGTTTTCAACACCCACACCCAAATAGTGTTGCGGGTTGTGTTCAATATTATATTTTTGAGTGTGCTGCGGGCCACTAAAACATAGATGCTGGGCCGCAAATGGCTCCCGGGCCATCGTTTGGACACCCCACTGGTCTAATGACATGTACAGTACAGATGCTGTATATAAAAAAAAAAACTAACTTCATAAAATTCATCTTTCAACATTAAACTTCACCACATTATCATATTAGCAGTGTCTTCCATGTCCAGTAATTGGTTCAATTTCAAGCTGATATGTCCAATTCCAAACATGTCTAACAGCAATTAGACTGATTTTTTTTTTTGATTTTTTTTTTTTACTTGTAAGAATTTTTGCTGGCATCACATTTAATGTATGCAATATGCAATATGTTTCCTTGGTCAAAATTTTAAAAGTACTAAGGTATTTATTATAATATGATGCTTGTGTATCGATACTAGATAGATAGATAGATAGATAGATAGATAGATAGATAGATAGATAGATAGATAGATAGATAGATAGATAGATAGATAGATAGATAGAACCGTGCATATATTTTTTATGTGCCGTATATCTATTGCCTTTCACTTTCAATGTGCCTCATGCCAGATAAGAGGTAGAAGATCAGTGATAGTGTAGTGGTTCACTCACTTGGCATGCAGGTTGACTCAGTTTGTTTTGTTTTTTGTCGTGCCTTTCACCTGTCAGCTGGAATAGGCCCCAGGTCCTACCGAAAACTTACAGAAAATGGATGGAGGGACATTCACTCCCTTAAAAATAAATAAATAAATAAATGAAATACATATTTCGCACACTGGCTCCTCCTAGTGCTTAAAGGGGAGGATGCAGGAGGAGCAGCAGAAAAGACAAGAAACGCTGGACACTTCATTAGGTACACAAACACAGTCTCATAACCTCCGAGTAAAGTTGGAGAAACACACTGACAAATTAGTATGAAAAAAAATTATACCTTTATGATGTTAATTTCTCAACACTAAGCTTAAGTGTTTCATATAACAGTAGCTTTCATGTGTATATGCATATACAGTATTTATAAAATGTGAATCTATTGCTATACATTTATGTTGCGCACTGCACACCTACATTGCACACCCTACTCTTATTTTGCACACTACTGCATAATTGACCCTAACATATGCACATTTTTCCTTTTTATGAACTATTTTCCGGATCCCCTAGTGGTACGCAAAAGGATCACTGCCAAAGTACTGTTCAGTTGTATTTAATTTTTAAGATTGATATGTTTGCATTTCATTTTTAAGAACTATTGCATTTGAACATTTATTTAGGTACAATTTTTATTGAACTTTATGTGCAGCACATTTCAATTGAATCATTATTTAAATAGTTTTTATTTTCCTATATTTAAAGTCAGTTTAATGTTCAATCGTTGAACAATTTTACTGTGGCTTGAGTCCATCCATTGTATCAAATTAGCATGGAATAAGCAAAGTGAAATATTGACCTCGTACTTGGTTAAAAAAAAACATTAAAACATTAATATGGCTTTATTCAACTAGTATTATTAAGATGCATGTATAGAATTAGTAAAAACTAAAGAAAAGACTGGTTTCATTTCAATACACTTTCATTCATATATAAAAGGAAATATAGTAATGAGGTTAAGAAACATCCATCCATCCATTTTCTGAGCTGCTTCTCCTCACTAGGGTCGCGGGCGTGCTGGAGCCTATCCCGGCTATCATCGGGCAGGAGGCGGGGTACACCCTGAACTGGTACAGCGACCCATTTATGCTTTTGTCTGTGACAAGTTGCCCGATAGTAACCCGACAGACGTCATCGACCCACGAGCACGCGCCACCTCCATTCCTCCAATCACGGGCCGCGAACCGCTACGACGTAATCCAGTCGCTTCCGGGCTGGAGCGCTCCCCTGCCTGACGCTAAAATGTATCATTTTACCCAATTTTATGCGGGTTTTAATTAAATCCTGAAATATTGACTTGAAGCCAGACACACGGTGCTTTTAGATGGCGTCAACATAATGTCGGAACTTCGCACTGAAGGATAGCAGGAGCCGATTCAATCCGGCAGAAGCGCAGGCGTAGCGGATGAGGTGAGAATGTATTGAAAGCTTTGCAATGTTGCCGATTGTTAGCAACCGGGATGCTAAATCACGCGGCACTCTGCGTATAAACCACTCGCTATCCCAAAACACAAACACGTTGATTTAATTATGTGCACTTAATAGATTGTTATTGCACCAACAGCTGCCGTGAGTGTGAATGGAAATCGATCAAAAGTGGCTTCCTCTTTTGCTAGCGTCTGTCCGACTCTGAGCTTGCGGCAAGCTTGGAAGCTGGCAGCTTAAAAAAAACAAAAAACAATAACAACAATGTAAACCTTATGTAGGTGGACGCCATGTATTGTAGTTTCACACTAAAACCACGTTTACCCACACAGGCTTTATCTGAGCAAATTGGTTATCGAAAATACTGTATGTGAGGGCAGCCTATCTGTCTGGAGTCATTTGTTGATCTCGTCAAGTGTTATCCGTGGGTCGTAAGGCCGAAAGTAATCGATACATAGACATTAAATAGTTGTCTGAGTTGTAACACACTATTTATTGCACAAATCTAATGTTGAAGGAAGTACACTTGTTTGAGTTAACAGACGTTAAGACCCACCATTACAGAAAGATAGTTTGCATTCTGTCATTTGTGACCGACCCTCTTCATTGTCCAGTGTTACATTTTGCTCTGCACTGTTAAATTAGTTTTGCTAAAACACCTCCCATTTGATAATTGAACCCCCATCTTAGCTGCACAATTCATTATACCTTTGTTTGATACTCTTCAGTAGCGGTTTCACAATTCATTGATTAATCAACTATTTTGACAATCAATTAATTGTTAAACAATACCAACTAAACAACAGTCGGTTTATAAAACGGTAATTGCGGAAACAAATATTTTGCAATTGACTTTAATAAAATATTTTTGAATTTGATTCATGGATGGAATAGGAGCGATATAATTATAATTTCTAAAAGTATTTAGTTCTGACACTGACAGCCCAAGTCTTTGGTGAATCTAACATGAAAGTGTGAGGAAGCCAGAGTACCTGGAGAAAACTCACAAAATCACAAGCGAGAACAATCAAATTCCACACAAAAAGGCCAGATCCCAGATCTGAACCCGCAACCTTAGAACTATTAAGCCGCTGTGCTAGCTACTATGTCACCATGATGCCTTTTGTGTTAGCCCTTAATCATAAGGGTCTCGAAGGGCTTTACAAGCCCACAGTTCACAAAATTAATGACACCCCCTGGTCTATTGGGCAAGGGAGACTCTTAGAAAATCTATTAAGTACCAGTGTGATGAGATTTGCCCCATATTACATTCTGTCAAAATGCTGAGTCTGGCTGGAGTGGCCACTTCAACCTGAATACAGCGCACAGAAACTTTTGAAAATTGGATGAAAGGTTTCGGAGAAATTTAGTTTTTTCTGTCGGAAAAAAATATCCTTGGCCGGCACGGAGGACGACTGGTTAGCACATCTGCCTCACAGTTCTGGGGACCGGGGTTCAAATCCCAGCCCCGTCTGTGTGTGTGTGTGTGTGTGTGTCCGCATGTTCTCGCCGTGCCTGGGTGGTTTTTCTCCGGGTACTACGGTTTCCTCCCACATCCCAAAAACATGCGTGGTAGGTTGACTGGGGAATCTAAATTGCCCATAGGTGTGAATGTGAGTGCGAATGGTTGTTTGTTTCTATGTGCCCTGCGATTGGCTGGTGACCGGTTCAGGGTGAAACCCGCCTCCCGCCCAAAGATAGCTGGGAAAGGCCCCAGCAGCCCGCGACCCTACTGAGGATAAGCGGTGAGGAAAATGGCTGGATGGAAAAATAGCCTTTTGGAGGAACGTTTTTGTTATAAAGCGCTACAGCAAATGAATGGATGGATATTAGTATTGTTGCCTTCGATCCCATCATCCCAATTGTCCAACAAATCTGCTCTAATAAATGTTGGTGACTGTGAGAAGGGGCTAAGAATAGATCGGAGGTGGGCTCCAGCCAGAAAAGGATTCATTTATCATTGTCTGTGGGTTCCTATAGAGTTTGCTGCTTTTCAATTTTTGCTAATGCAGGCTACGTTTTCTAAGGTTCATGTTTCTGTGATGCAGGTCGGGCTGACTCCCTTGCAGAAAGCAACCACAACCTCCAACCTTCAGCCACATCTGCAAGACTTATTTTTGCAGAAGTCTGCTTCTCCTCTTTGTGACTTTTTCCTCTTAAGATGAAGCTAAAGGAGGACATCAACCCCCTGCTCCTGCAGGTGTTCCGCTCTGTGGTCTGGGTCTACTCAGTGATCACCTTCATACCCTGGTACTTCCTCTCCGGGGCCGGCAACAACTTGGAACGGGCACGGCGCATCAAAGCGCGCTCAGTTAGCGGACACCCAGCCGGGCCGTACAGGGCCATCAACAGCCAACAGGAGCTGGTGGCGTGGCTGCTCCCAGGGGTGGACACGCTGGATAAAGTGTTTGAATATGCAGCCAAGAGGTTTCCCCAGAGGGACTGTCTGGGCACAAGGGAGGTGCTGAGTGAGGAGGATGAGCTCCAACCCAACGGGAAGATCTTCAAGAAGGTGAGACAACAACATCCATAACAGTGGTGCCTTGACATATGATTAATGCGTTCCGTGTCCACGCTTGAAACATTTGGATCGCACATCTTCTTTCCCTAATGAAATGAATGGCTATGCAATTAATCCGTTTCAGCCCCACATTGTGCTCCTTCTAGTGTGCACGCCTTGGCCACAAAAGGACGGTATAATACATACACACAGAAAGAAGAGTATCACAACTAAGTGACTCAGTAAGCTGCAGTACTAATATTAGTCGTTTTTCACAAATATATGCCAGTGAGTATTATATCGTTTGTCTACATGTGTTTGTATTTATCTATTGCGTAAATGGTTATAACTACCAGAACATCAATACTAGTTTCATTCGCCAGTCTATGACATTTTGCATTGTGTGTTAGCATTAAGCTAGCGGGATTCCCTTAGTTATGCAGTATAATTAAATATGCAATGTGATTTTTGTTTTATTTCATGTTTAAACTTCACATGGGAGTGGCAATAAACAGCTTGAAGTAAGCAACTGGCCTCTTTTTTTTAATAATTGTTGACTAGCTACTGCTTGTTGTGATGTTTGCTGCCACTCTTATTTTTCGTAACTCAAAATTTTCAACTTGACAAAAAAAGTTGGCAGAGCGACGGCTACATCTAAAAAAAGTCGGCTCACTTGTAAGTCGAGGTTGTATAGTAAAATCGAGGTTGTATAGTAAAATCTCCAAACACAATGGTTTCCAATTGGATAGATGACCTCCATTTTTGCTCATATTTTTATAATGTCCCCATATGAAATACAGTCTCTCCACGGTTTATGATCACAATGGTCCCGACATGTACTTTACAGTAGTAAGCTAATTTTCCGGTTCGATGGTCGATCACTTTTGTCCTCTTTGCAATTGCAAGTACTGGTCTGCACTGGCAACAGTACAAAAAGTCAAAGAAAAAGCAAAACACTTGTGGAGTAGATTCCTTTGCTGCTTACTGAGCTGAAGTCTCATGAGACCGCTCTCATGGTGATGATTTGAGTCAAGTTTTGGGGACATTTTTTTCCTGCAAATTTTGCTGGGTTTCCCAAAAAATGTACAATCTTAAGATCATAAAAAAATTGGGAGATTCCACTTTAATTCGCCATTGCCAATGTTTTCCACCATTTACATTGCGGTGCAATTAATTAGTAGGCTTATGCAAACAAAAAGAACACTGGGCTGATTTTCTACAAGCAAAAACAAAAGCAGTCTTGTGCACCAAGGACAGTTAGTGTAATAGTGGCAAGGGCCCTGCATGGGGCACTATTTGACAAGATATTAATAATGTTGCGACCAGCCAGCCTAAAAAGTCGAACGATTTATCAACTGTAGAAACATGCATAATTGCATCACTTGGATGCAAATCTGGCTGTTTCTTTATTGACTAAAGAGATGATGTGAAGACCTGAAGAGCAGTTTTACAAGCAAACAGCGCAGTTGTATGTTGTGTGTGCAGGTCATTCTCGGGAACTACAACTGGCTGTCCTACGATGAGACCTACCAGGCGGCCAGGACATTCGGAAGCGGTCTGGCGGCTCTTGGCCAGAAGCCTCAGTGCAACATTGCCATCTTTTGCGAGACCAGAGCCGAGTGGATTGTGGCAGCGCAAGCCTGCTTCATGTACAATTTCCCATGTGAGTGACATTTATTTCAACCCAGGGCATTAAAGTACTGTCTGATTGGTGATTTTTTTTCCTCCCTTATTTGACAGTCATCACATTGTACGCCACTCTCGGACCCTTAGCCATCGCCCACGGTCTGAACGAGACTGAGGTCACGCACATCATCACCAGTAAAGACTTGCTGCAGAGTCGTCTCAAGGTACCTGCCCTTATATTACTAGTTTGAAGGAAATCACAGTACGGTGAATCGTTTATTGTGGGGATATGTTTTAAAACTACCAGCGATAGATTAAAATCTGCAATATAGTCTCTATATATATATTAAAAAAATAAGACTGCATAAAAAAATAAATACATATAGCTTTCCCCCTCCCCAAATGCTTTAAACAATTCTACACTTTGCTGCAGAGTCGTCTCAAGGTACCTGCCCTGCCTGGAGACTCTATATTACTAGCTTGAAGGAAATCATCCATCCATCCATCCATTTTCTGAGCCGCTTCTCCTCACTAGGGTCGCGGGCGTGCTGGAGCCTATCCCAGCTGTCATCGGGCAGGAGGCGGGGTACACCCTGAACTGGTTGCCAGCCAATCGCAGGGCACATAGGAACAAACAACCATTCGCACTCATGCCTACGGGCAATTTAGAGTCTCCAATTCATGCATGTTTTTGGGATGTGGGAAGAAACCGGAGTGCCCGGAGAAAACCCACACAGGCACGGGGAGAACATGCAAACTCCACACAGGCGGGGCTGGGGATCGTACCCAGGTCCTCAGAACTGTGAGGCTGACGCTCTAACCAGTCGTCCACCGTGCCGCCTGAAGGAAATCACAGTACGGTGAATCGTTTATTGTGGGGATGTTTTAAAACTACCTGCGATAGATTAAAATCTGCAATATAGAGACTATATAAAAAACAAATAGACTGCATAAAAAATAAATACATATAGGTTTCCCCCTCCCCAAATGGTTTAAACAATTCTACACTTTAACTAATGAAAACACAGTTTTAAAAGTATTTTTTAGCACCTGATCTCACTCAGAAATGTGAGTTTTTGTATAACATCAATTTTTGGAAACAAAAAGAAGACTGGCTCTCACAGGTTTCCAAACAAGAGACAAAGTGTACTTGCCTCAAGGTGTTTGTTTATTTCTGCCAGTTGAACTTTACAAAAAAATTGACTTAAAATTAAAGAGGATCAAACGTATGTAAACATTTACGTGAATCGTATAGATCCGATGAGTTTTTCCTGGGGGGGGGTCATACTCCTTGAACGCTGGCAGCTAGATCCATTCCACATATCCGCCATCCACACACAGATTTAATTGTGAATATTACTCCACGGTGGACTAATATGTGGCCTGAGGTTCCGCCTGTGCGCTCGGGACCTGCTTTGGATAATTCACAGGAGTTTACAAGACCAGAAAATAACTTCCGTCACTTCTGCTGTTAAGCGGTAATGGTACTTTTATTCCGTTACAATGATCTAAATGTCACTCTCTACTTTTATTTATCAATTATTGCTTATTTATCAACTATTTCGGGCGCAAGACTACGACTTCGACTTCGGCATTGGGCGCTGTTTGCGTCAATCTAATTTAAGCGCCAGTCACTTTTAAGTCTAGTTCACTACTCAAACGACAGAAGTCACATGACCTCACACTGTGTTTTCCATTGGGCTTCTCGGACATAGGTATTCACACTAAATAAACCAGCCCCACTGATCGTCGTCCGTACGTGGCGGCCATGTTGGGAAGGTCGTCGTTACCATGAAGGCAACGCCGCGCTACTTGTTTACATATAGACCAACAAAAACAACAGCTTGTATTGTAGTATTTGTCTGGCACTATCTGCCCAAACGTGAATATTTCAGCTCACTTATAACTTGAGAAAACACCATTCAGTAAATTGCAGATGTTTTTTTTTGTAGTTTTGACTGTCACATCAGCCCGTGTCGTATTTGTTACACTTGTCTTTTGTATTTTCACGTTGAGGTGCTGGGGGTCGTGGCCCTGGTTGTGGTCCCAGCGGAACCGCAAAGCACACATCGGCGACAACAGTTGATCCGCCAGCACATCTTGTATTAATTGGGAAACGAGCCTCCAATTATCTAATTAGTTTACGGATGTTAATCTTAAATGTATTAAGCGACGGAGCGATGTTAGGGATTATGTCACAACACAGAATGAACTAACTTCAAAGTCAAACATGGCCCATAAAAACAGAAAAATATTAATATTTTCCTGGAGGATGCATTTGGGATTAGCCTTTGAAGTTGGTAATAGTGAAAAATGAAGTGAGAAACACAATGATTTTAGTCAATTCTTTTCCAGAATGAGTGCTTAAAGAGGAGGATGCTATTCATGTGGCACAGCTTGAAGCAGGCATCAGGTGCAGGTGGAGATGAGCCTGGCTCAAATTGGGGGCCAAAACAAAAAAGGAAATAAATGAGGCAAATTTAATTATAATTTTAAATTTGTACATCAACATGTACTTGAGCGGTGTAAATACATGTTTTTCTGCGTGAAGAAAATGTGTTTTATTTTGCCTTATTGTACTCTTCAGAGTCTTCCAGAATGCTTAATTTATGTTAAAATAAAAAAAAATCTCTGCGGGGACCACTTTACAATGTTTGTTTTTTTTGTCGCATTTTTCATGCCAAACCATATAATAACGAAAGTCTGCTCGCTTAATGCTAACATTTAATGCAAAACTCAATTGACTGGCTAATCGAAATTAGCAATGATGTTGAGGTAATTAAAAACCTTCAAAGAATTGCTACTTTACCACACACACAAACAAACCACACAACAAAACAATACTCACTGGTATATTATCTCTATTTAGTGGAAACAATGACTATTAGTGGAGTTTAGTTGGGGACCATATCTTCTTTGTCTGGTAGTTCTTCTACATTAGTAGTTCTTCGAATAGTTCTTATTCTTCTATATTATCTTCTCTATTTCTTCTATTTTTTGTTGTTCTTCTAGTAGTTTAGTTAGTGTTACCCGGCATGTTGGAGGACAACATGATACTACACTGAAGGCGTGCAACTCCACATTCAGACTGGCCTGCAGGCCTACACTCTAAAAACCATTGCTTAAAAATCTGCGATATAGCGTGGGCGCAAACAATGAACCGCAATATAGCGGGGGTTCAATGCACTAGTTTTAAATGAAATCAACATTTTGTCTTATTGCTTTGTTCCTCCCACCAGGCGATATTGTGCGATATTCCGAGGCTGCAGTATGTCATCGTGGTCGACAAGAAGCTGTCGAGCTGGCAGGACATCCCTAGAGGCATCACGATCCACAGCATGGATGCTGTTAAGGAGATGGGATCCAGGCCTGAAAACTGTGAGTGTTTGTGCAAACGGATTAAAAAGCTTTCTAATTTTGCAGGGGAACTGGTAGTACACTGATGGGGTGGGTGGGTGTGTAGGGGGCTAAACGCAAGGCCAACACCTTGATGTGAAAATGGATTTATGTGCATTGTAATATCAGAACGTATCCCCGCAATAAACGGGGGTTCACTGTATATGAATTTATGACTGCTACTTGTCATTTGAATAAGAAAACATGCACAAAATGGCTTCCGACACACTCACTCACGCATACTGTGATCAAGCATTTTTTATGAAACTCACACCTGCCATCTTGTCTGTGTGCGTTCAGTAGCGAGAGACCGCAGACAGCCACAGTCGTCGGACATTGCCGTCATCATGTACACCAGCGGCTCCACGGGCATCCCCAAGGGTGTCATGATCTCCCATGGCAACATCATCGCCGGCATCACTGGGATGGCAGAGCGAATCCCCAACCTCAAGTATGTAAATATTAAATTGACCATGAGGTCTCGAAGACTTCCTCAGTGGAATTACTGCCATCTCAGTGTCAGTGCTAAATGGCCTCCGATAATTACTGACAGTCACGTGTGGGCTTGGTGGCCATTAAACACACTAACACAATCCACGGTGTGGAAATAAGTATTGGGACTTATACAGGAAGGGAAAAGGAAATAAGATGCTCCATCCTTTGCTGCTAAAACAGGTTCCGGCTCTTAATGTAGATTTTGAAGGTGTTTCGTGGGGATGAGGCCAGGGCTCGCAAGAGAATACGAGATGAGTCTTTTATTAGCTGGAGGACTTATTTGTATGCATTTTTATAATAATTAGAATTTGTTTTGTCTTTTTAATTTCATAAGTAAACAATAACGATACAAAATCTGTGACATAGATTCATCTTTATTGGTCAAATATGTTACAAGACACACAAGGAATTTGTCTCCGGTAGTTGGAGCCACTCTAGTATGACGACAAACAGCCACTATGACAAAATATACATCCACCCATCCATCTTCTGTACGCTGTCCGCTTATACTCACTAGGGTCGCGGGCGTGCTGGAGCCTATCCCAGCTATCTTCGGGTGAGGGCACGTACAAACAAACAACCATTTGCACTCACATTCACACCTACGGGCAATTTAGAGTCATCAGTCAACCGACGACACATGTTTTTGGGATGTGGGAGGGAAAAAAACCACGCAGGCACGGGGAAAACCTGCAAACTTCACACAGGTGAGGCTGGGATTTGAGCCCAGGTCCTCAGAACTGTGAGGCAGATGTGCTAACCAGTCGTACATCGTGCTGCCACAAAATATACATTTAGGACATAAAAAAAAACACGTGTGGAAAGTCATTGAGCAATGAAAGTTTGCCACTAGTGTGGTGATACTGATAAAGTGGCAATTGTACAAATGATGCAGAGTCCTCAAGCATCCATCCATCCATCCATTTTCTGATCCGCTTATCCTCACAAGGGTCGCGGGAGTGCTGGAGACTATCCCAGCTATCATTGGGCAGGAGGCGGGGTACACCCTGAACTGGTTGCCAGCCAATCGCAGAGCACACATAAACAAACAACCATTCACACATAGGGGCAATTTAGAGACGTCAATTAACCAACCATGCATGTTTTTGGGATGTGGGAGAAAACCCACCCAGGCACGGGGAGAACATGCAAACTCCACACAGGCCGGGCCGGGGATTGAACCCCGGTCCTCAGAACTATGAGGCAAACGCTCTAACCAGTCGGCCGCCGTCCTCAAGCAATTTAGAGTGATTTAAAGTGACTAATAGTGCAATGATCTGGTATAGTGATGATTGTGCAAATGGTGCAGAGAGCTCTTAGACACATAAGTGGGCAGGAGTAATCAACAACAGTATGCAAATAATGCAGCGTGTTAAAAAAGTGAGCATACGGATAATGTCCCGACAGAGATGTGCAAAATGGCAATGAAATTGTAGGTCAACCTTTTTAACAAGTTAATGGCAAGACAGAGAATGACTAGTTTAAGAAAAAGAAGTAGTTTTAGCCTTAAAATGCCCATGTCTCACACTTTTAAACATTTAAAACACATTGTAAACATGTTTGAACACATAAATTGCAAGCATAAACTGCATAGAAAATATGAATAATGGAATGCAAAATAAAACATGTTTTATAGTTTAAGCCTTTAAATACCCCTCGTACACACTGTAATCACATTGAAATGTAATGTAATTACACTTTTGAAAAACATTTTAAGTGTACTTCAAGCAGTTTTAATATCAGTATGTTAACAATATTGTCTATGTACTGAGGCAATTATATTCACCAACAATTAATTAAAGTGAAGGCCAGTATTTGCGGAAATATGGTGAGTCATATTCTGTGCATATTCAGGAAACTAAGCAGCTGTTGTTTGTGTGTTGGCAGTGAAACGGACACCTACATTGGCTACCTGCCGTTGGCCCACGTTTTAGAGCTCAGTGCCGAGCTGGTGTGCATCTCTCACGGCTGTCGCATCGGCTATTCCTCCCCGCAGACTCTTGCCGACCAGGTCAGTGTACAAACGCACACTTGCCGCAGGTAAACATCGTATTTAGCAGATTTTACTGTCACGTGACAAAATGTGTTCTAAAGACACTGACAAGAGAGTTGATGTGATGTGCTGTTTAATTGTTGCAGTCCACCAAAATAAAAAAGGGAAGTAAAGGAGACACTAGCATGTTGAGACCTACACTCATGGCCGCTGTACCGGTGAGTCTTAGAATGCTGCATTTTCAGCATGCTGTATGTGAATTAAGTGTGAACTAATTAGCCTTCTGCCTGACCCACAGGAAATAATGGACCGTATTTATAAAAATGTGATGACAAAAGTGGAGGGCATGAGCAAATTGCAGAAGACGCTTTTTGTGCTGGCATACAACTACAAGATGGAGCAGATTTCCAAAGGCTACAGCACGCCTCTCTGTGACAGGTGACGCATGCTCGACACAATAACGCAGGAAAAAGATGCTCTGGCATTTGTTTTTCGTCACTGGGCAAATGCTCAGAATGTAACGAGCAATAGTTAGGATTAGTGTGCAGCTAAGAAAGTAATTGTTTACACAAGGCTGAATTTAACATCCTCCGTTTTAAGCTAATTTTAAAAAATAAAAAGTGTTTTAAATGGCCAAAACAACTTACTAACAGTACTATATGTAGTTTGAAATATTAAATGCCGCTCCCCACTTTTAGCACACAATATACCTGATACAAGTCACAATATGTAGTCAACATGAAAACCTTATCTTTCATGTTCTATAATACTGTGTTTCCCAACCTTTTTTGAGCCAATGCCCATATTTTACATTATAAAAACTTCACGGCGCACCAACAAACAAAAATAACAAAAGGTATATACTGAAATAATGATGACCTCATCTCAATTTACTTACTCTGTGTGAGATGTGAGCCTCTTTAGTTAAGCAAAGCTATTGTTCTGTTGTATGAATTGCAACGTGGATACACAGGAACATAGTACCTTCTGCCATCTAGTGGAAGAGCATTTAATGTTCTGCTTGTCACTAAACATTGCTGGCATAAATAGATGAAGAAAGAGCCATTATTTGTAGTAGATGAATAATGATTATTGGACAAATTAAGTGAAATTGGATAATTTCCCGTAGCATACCTGATTCTCCCTTGTCTTAAGTTTCAAGTTGGACCTTGAGTTGAAATTGGTGCATTGCAATGTGCTCCCTCAAACGTCTTCAGTTTGTTTAAAGTGCCGATGCTCGCTTCTTAACTGGAACATGAAAGAGGGAGCACATAATTCCTATCATGGCCTCCCTCCGCTGGCTGTCTGTGCACTTCAAAGCTCCATTTAGGACTGCTATTTGTTTTCAAGTGGTCTCGCCCCACCTTAGCTGCTCCATCCCTACGCTCTCATGTCACCTGACCAGCTGCTCCTGGAAGTACTGAAGTCCAAGAGTAAACTCACACAGGATGGAGATTTTTATCGCTGGTCCCAAACTATGGAAAGACCTCCCAGTCCAAATTAGACAGGCTCCCTCACTATCCCTTTTCGAAAACATTTGGGAATTACTGCTCAAATGGCTGATAGTTAACTTTCCTCTGGTCAGAATGGCTTTTTAACAATCATCACTATTTATCATGTCTTTTAGTCTAGTGTTCAAGCGGGTCCGGGCGCTGCTGGGTGGCAACACACGGGTGCTGCTCTCAGGCGGAGCTCCGCTGTCGGCCGCCACGCAGCGCTTCATGAATATCTGCCTGTGCTGCCCCGTGGGGCAAGGCTACGGGCTGACAGAGACCTGTGGAGCCGGCACCATCAGTGAGGGTAACTACAAAAATGCTGTTCGCTAGCATGAATCTCCTGCCTATTCGCGATTTGCTATTTACAAATGCACCTATTTGCATTTAAATTTTCTGTGACACCTATCCTTGGCTATTCACTGAAAATTTGCACATTTATGTGCGCTTTCTATAATGCACTAAGATGCCACAAGATGACGCCAACGCCCGGCTAATAGGAAGGTAGAAGTTGGTGTCAAGGAAGTATTGTTGAAGTTCTACATCTCGATTTATACACCACGAGCTAATTTGGGGAGGAGCTCAATTTAGCCTGAGTAGTTAGTGGACTCTTAAACAGGCATTTATTTTTAAGGGTAATATTGTAAGATAAGTTAGAAATATGTCTTTTGGGGATCATACTCTGTGGCATATTTACAGTTTAAATTTATCCCTGTCCCCCGCGAATAGTGGTTTTTACTGTATTAATATTTGGCAGTGAATGCCATCATTTACCATCTTTGTTGATATTTTGCAGTTTGGGACTACAGCACTGGACGGGTTGGCGCACCGCTTGTTTGCTCAGAAATTACGCTCAAGGACTGGGAAGAGGGTAAGTCCTGCAAAGCGACATGATAATCTAAGTTTCGCAGGTTTCCTCGTTCCGAAGATGCAACCCTGTGCATCTGTAGGTGGATACTACAGCACGGACAAGCCTAACCCGCGTGGGGAAATCTTAATTGGTGGACCCAACGTGACGATGGGTTACTACAAAAACGAAGACAAGAACCGAGAGGACTTTTTCGTGGATAGGAAAGGCCAGCGATGGTTCTGCTCCGGAGACATCGGAGAGTTTCACTCTGACGGATGCCTCAAGATCATTGGTGAGAAACCTATTAACAAGTAGGGATTGGCTTTACATTTAATAAAGTAAATGAAAATTAAATATTCAATTCATCAGTATTATTTTGAATGGGATAGGTGAATCTTTCTCTTAATAGAGTGCTGGCTTTAGATACGAGTTTAATTTGTTCTTTTCCCAGTGACATGAATAGAAATAACATTAATCCGTTCCAGCCTCTCCCCAAAAATGCTGGGTTTTTTTATAAGTCAAATACCACTCTATTAGAAGAGTTAAACTGTTTGCACATCGTGATTAATTGCGGCTCCTTCTGACTTGGCCACCTCGGGGTAGCAGATACAAACAATGAGTTTCACCACTACTGTTAAGTAACTCAGTAAGCTGCAGTAATATCAGTTTTTCGCAGAGGATAAAGAATATATGCCTGTAAGCATAGTTTGTCTGTCTACACCAACAACACGTACATCGTGCTGCACCGATTGTTCTAATATCCGTTGCCTCAAGCGTTATACCACCACTACAAAGATGCTATTTGTTAGACCTATGGTGTTTTATTTTGTGTGTTAGCATTAAGCTAAGCAGATATTTTCTAAGGCAAAGCTACGGGATTGTTTTAAATACACAATGTGTGAGTATACAGCCAATTGCAGGGCACACATAAACAAACAATCATTCGCACTCACATTCACACCTAGGGGCAATTTAGAGACGTCAATTAACCTACCATGCATGTTTTTGGGATGTGGGAGGAAACCGGAGTGCCCGGAGAAAACCAACGCAGGCACGGGGAGAACATGCAAACTCCACAGAGTGTAAGTTGTGTAAACTTCAACTGGGAATGGAAATAAATGACTTTATTTTGACTCTATTTTTTTAAAGAATTGTTCACTATCTGTCCAACTGCTGCTTGTTGTGAAGTGAGTGAGTTCAGTTTACTGTCATGTCCATACAGTGCTTGTATCGCAATTTTTGCTCGCAGGTCAAAGCAAAAAATCCTCGGAACCACAGTTCGTATCTCGAAAGAATCCTAAGTCAAGTCATTAGTATATCAAGGCACCACTGTATTTGTATTGCCTATTGCCATCTCTTGGTACCAAGGAACTATGAAATGAGGGGAGGAGTTTCATTTAGTCAGGTTATAGACCTCTCTAATAGAAAATCAGTGCTTTGCCGCCAACAAACCTTTTCAGTGCGAAGTCAATTACTCATGGCTTTCATTTCACCATCCAATTGAGGGACTTTTTAGGATAGTGATGTGTTATTTTTCCACAGACCGCAAAAAGGACCTGGTAAAACTACAGGCTGGCGAGTACGTCTCTTTGGGAAAAGTGGAGGCCGTTCTGAAGAACTGCCCACTCATAGACAATATTTGTGCCTATGCCAACAGGTAAAGTCCCTCCATGAAAGACCGCCATTACAGAGGCAGATTTTATTTTATTTTTACCATCTCTGTGTTGGTTTGCAGTGACCAATCGTACGTGATCAGCTTTGTGGTGCCTAACCAGAAACTGCTGATGGCGCTGGCGGAGCGGTTGCAGGTGCGGGGTACGTGGGAGGAGATTTGCAACAACCCCCAGATGGAGAAGGAAGTACTGCGCATCCTCACAGAGGCCGCTATCTCATGTAGGGCTTTTTTTTATCCTCTTCCCTAATCACAACAGTATATGACCAATAACAATAATAATCCAATACAAAGCATTCAGTTCTAGTTGACACACAAGATTGCCAAAAGCATGAATGTAACAATGTACTCTCTACATCATTGTATTTGGACTGCGAAAGCTTGCCCCAATTCCTTAACTTCTCTTCAAACTAGCCATGAAAATGTTAATAACCAAATGAGTAACTATGTAATATGTTGGGGCAATTATTATGGTCCCTACACAGAACATATCAGGTAGGGGACAAGAAGTGTAACTGCCTGAGCTGCAGGGTGTCAACAAAAACAGTGCAGCTCAGCTTCTGGCTAGCAGATGTCATGGCTAACCATGTTTAAAAAAATAATAAAGTAGCTTCCACCGACATTTAAAGCCAAAGCAATAACAAATGCCATTATTACTCTTTTCATAGAAAACAAATTTACAGTTTAAACAGCTTCTGTGGCATCCTGCATTTCCTAAAAAGAAACTATTGATGTTGCATCCTGTTTGTAATTGGTTATGGATGCCACAAGATTGTGGCAAAGCACTCAAAATGGACAGGCTCATAAAGCATCAACGCCATGCATCTAGTTAGCATGTGCACAAAGTGTGTTACATAAAGATGTATTCATTAATAAATTATTCAACACAAAGAAAGCCCCTTCACCTGAGCCTCATTAACATAATTAGCTAGCATACTGGATTAAATATAGCGCTAGGACTAACTGTCGTGACTTTACACATGGCAAAAATATATGTGCACGAGCACTTTCCACAAACGGTAGTTTTTCTATACATTTTATGCTTACAATTTTTGGCGTATGTTCAAAATTCTGTATTTTTACAATGTGTGACTAAAAACAGCCTCATTACCTTTTTAAGGCAGAGTAGTTCACACAGCTCATGCATTACATCTCATTAGATGGTTGCATGTTGCCATATTGTGGATAGTTGGTGTATGTTCATTAGACCATCGTGTTCACTGATCCTCTTGCTTTCTTTCCCTCACACAGCAAAACTGGAGCGGTTCGAGATCCCCAAAAAAGTCCGGCTGAGCGCAGAACCCTGGACACCAGAGACTGGCCTGGTTACGGATGCATTCAAACTGAAACGCAAAGAGCTCAAAACGCACTACCAAGAAGACATTGAGAGGATGTACGGAGGGAAATAACATGCACACGCACTTGCGCACATAACTAATACACAACTGGTTCCGAAGCCCCCCCAAAAGGTAAGCTTGGGGGTGGGTGCGTTATGCTTTTCATCCGCACACAAGACAGACCCCGGCAATGATCAAGACACAGAAAGAATCCAGCCTGTCCCTTCTACCTTCTATACAACCAGTGACTCGCACTCCCGAGCAGCTCTTAGTGATGGAGTTGCCGTGGCAACCAAGGCCACGCACGGACTTCTGCACGAAGGGAAACCAATATCAGCTTTGGATGTACATGGTTCAGCGTCTGCGGCCCTCCTATTTCTCGCTCCTCCTCGAGGCGCCCACTGCTGGTACAGCTTGGCCAAAATAAACTAGGGGCAAATATGGTCATATGAGCTGCACCTTATGGCAGGATCCCTTGTGGGTGTTTAAAACAGGTAAATATGGGGTTATAAAATCTTTTTTTTTTTTTTCCCCCCGTCTTTATCAACAGTTAATAGAATCACCAATAGTGAGTGAGAATGCAAAAGGTCACGGTTTCCCAACCTTAGCTGAGCCAATGCGCATATTTTATATTTGGAAAACACCAACAACACCACACAAGAATGACAAACAAAAAGTAATTGTGATTTTATTCGGTTCATCGTATTTTCACAAGAATGGCAAAAAAATTATAATTGTGATTTTATACGGTTCATCATATTTTTACCAAACAAAAGAAAATTCCAATTCGGTGGCGGTAAACAGTTACATTCCAGTTGACGGATATAAGTGTCCACGGCAGTGAATGAGTTAATTGGTCCAAAAACTATTTACTACTACTAATATATTTTTGTTCCTCTATCTATGCCCACGACATAAAGTGACAGGCAGAACAATTAAATGGTCGTTACACTTTTTACCCACTTTTTGTGATGTTATTGCTCAGGTGTGCTGTATTTTTATAATGTAAAATATGTGCTTTTGCTCAAAGGTTGGGAAACACTACACTGGCTTAACAAGTTTATGAAATAAGCAGTTCATTAGTTATTAGTTAGTATAAAGAATTTCAGGGTTCTTGCTCAATACTGGAATGATTCTTTTTTTAGTTTCCTAGTAGAGTCCAGATTTTTGTGCCCTTTTGTTGCTTGTCTTTTTTTTGTTGGTGGAGAAAGTGTTGCAAAGCCATGAGAGATCAGTCGGATGTTTTTATGTATTCATTGGAGGGTTTTATTCTTTTGACGTGTATTTTTTTTAATCACTATTTTCTGTGATTGTGTTTTGTATGTTTCCTTCCCCAAATGACTCAAAGATGACTGAACAAATTTTTATACTCATCCCAAAGTTTGTTTACTTGAGTACGCGTTTACCGATTTGACAACAGCCTTCTTGTCTACTTGGCGTCCACTTGGCTCTCGGGTCTTTGTGGTGTCGGTTTTGCACCTGTGTGCTGCTAGTTTGATTCCACTCCAATATGAGAAACCCCGTCTAGACGGTTCAGAAACTATGGCGTCACGATGTTACTCTTGTCATGATGCGCCCTGTCGGTTGAGGCTTACATAGTATTTATCTTCCTCTCTCGCTGTGATGTGCACTTGACAGGTTGGGACTGATTAACGTTATCTTCGCATCATGATGCGCCTTGTCGGGTTGCAGCTAACTTAATGTTATAGTCGTCTCGCCATGATGCGCCTCATCGGGTTGCGGCTAACTTAATATTTTGTGTTCCTCTCATCATGATGCACCTTGTCGTAATGCAACTAACTTATTCCGTTAACGTTCTTCTCATTATGATGCGCCCTGTCGGGTTGGTGAAAACTTACTATCTTCGCGTCATGAAACACCTTGTGGGGTTGATAGTTTAGGTCCCTCTCGTCATGATAGACCTTGTCGTGACATGACTAACTTACTACGTTCCATTCCTCTTGTCATGATGTTCCCTGTCGGGTTCTGGGTAACTTAATTTTATCGTTCTCGTAACGATGCGCCCTTGTCGGAGGGACCAACTTACTGTGTCATGTTCCTCTTGTCATTGTGCACCTTGTTGAGTTGTGGGTAACTTATGTTATGCTCTTTATCATGGGGCGCCCTGTCGAGTTGTGGCTAGTTTCTTATGTTATGTTCTTCTCGTCATGCTGCGACTAACTTACTACGCTATGTTCCTCTCATCTTAATGCGCCTTGATGGGTTGCGGCTAAGTTTACCTTCCTCTCATTATGATGCCCCTTGTCGGGATGTAGCTAACCTGTTCTAGCTTCCTCTCATCATGTTGCACCAAGCTTATTAAACTGTTCATTGCTTCATGATGCGCCTAGGCTAGTTGCGACGAACTTAACTATGTTAGGTCCCTCTCATAATGATGCGCTGTCAGGTTGCAGCTAACTTTTGTCATGGGTTAACCTGTTGGGTTGCAGCTAACTTACTGCATTATGTTCTCGTCATCATGATGCCCCCTTGTTGAGTTCCGCCTAACTGGGTTTATTTTCTGCTCGTCATGGTGCACCCATTCAGCTTACTATGCCGTGGCGAGCTGCAACTAACTTACTATGTTCCTGTCGTCATGATGCGCCTTGTCGGGTTGCGGCTAACCTATTTTATCGTCCTCTCATCATGGTACACCCAGTTGGGTTTTGGCAAGCTTACTATGCTGTGTTCATTGCTTCAAGCTGCGCCTTGGTTAGTTGTAACTAGCTTAATATGTTAAGATTCCTCGTCATGATGCGCCTTCTCGGGTTGTAACTTAATTGTTGTATTCTCATCATGAAGCGTCTTGTCAGGTTGAGATTAGATTGCTGTTATGTTGCTCATCTTCATGCACCTTGTTGGTTTGTAGATGACTTACTATGTTATCTGTTCCTTGTCGTGATGCATCTTTACAGGTTGTGACCATTTTACTACATTGTGTGCTTCTAGCCATGAGGCGCCTTTCCAGGTTGCGGCTAACTTATCTTAAATTCCTCTTGTCATAATGTGCTTTGTTAAGCTGCAGCTTCACCACCAAACTATATTCAAGTCATGATGCACATTGTCACATTGTGGATAACTTTCTTAGATTCTTCTCGCCATGATGGACCTTGTGGCGTTGCTGCAAACTTGCAGCATGAACAGTTCTCTTACCACCACCAAAATATTTGAGTTAAAGTTACCAATAAAGCAATTCAGCATCATTTAGCTCACATTCAATGGGATAACACCAGTAATATCTTGTAGCATAAGTGTTGAATGGATGTCTCCAAGGGAATGTACTGTAGTTAATTTGCCTTTCCTTTGTTGCCTCCCACATTTTCTTTTTATTTATACGTTTATACTCTCTCCTCATGCATTTTTTTTTACCTGTGAATATAAATAATACAAATGATTGTGCAATATTTATATGCAAATATTAGTCTGAATTGCATAGGAAGATTTCAAAAGAGAAAAGACAGCATCCCCTCCATGGAACTTTTCAAAAGTCAGTTCTCAATCAGTGTAATAGATGTCCAGTAGTATGACAGAAACACGTAGAAGTAAGGGGAGGATGGTAAAGAGACTGAAAAGCACATGTAGCTGTGTCAGTGTATTTGAAGACTTGAAGGAATGGGCATGATAATCAATGAATTAATCGTTAAATTAATTATTGATTAATCTTTTCACGACTCTTCCACACAGCATTATTCTGCTTGATACGACACTGACGTGGAAAGAAATGGAATCGATGCCCATCCCTAGTTGAAAGTCAAAATCGGCGTTGTAGAAATCGCATGTGCACAACGGCACCAAACCGTATAGAGTACGTTATTAGGCAAGAGTGATACCAAATGAGCATCGTGAGGAAATAAAACAATCGATATCCTTGATATCCGGCTTTGTCCTCACTAGTACGACAATTCCGCACACTAGTAAAACCACTGTCTTTACTAGCAATGCTTTTTCCACTACCCTATGACATTTTTGCACAACTATGGCATACTAGTAGGAAAATGATGTTACTAGTGAGGCAAAACAGTGCACTAGTTCATGCATACTAGTACTACTAGTCAAGTGCTCGATAGTAGAATTTTATGTCATGAATAGTACTAGTAGCACGCAGTTGTCAACAGTTTTGCCTCACTTGTAACATCGTCCTACTAGCGTAAGGTGTTCTACTAGTGAGGCTACTAGTACATGGACCTAAAGCTGGATATCAAGGACAGTGGATAAACCCTCAAGCGGCTTCCCATACACTCCTATATATTACTGAAATAATCACTTGTGTGGTGTGAATTTTATTTTTATTTATTTTTTAAAATCAGACTTCAAGTATCATTGAAAATTCATGTGATACTGTGCATTGTGTATATATATATATATGTATGTATATATATATATATGTATATATGTATATATATATGTATATGTATATATATATATATATATATATATATGTATAAGTATATATATGTATATATGTATATATATATGTATGTATATATATATATGTATGTGTATATATATATATATATATGTATTTATATATGTATATATATATGTATGTATGTATATATATATATATATATATATTTATATATGTATATATATATGTATGTATGTATATATATATATATATATATATATTTAAATCCATGTATACATTATTAATTACTGTAGTTTTGTGGTGATATTTTTCTGTGTGGCATCAATGCCAGGAATGTTTTCTCGCTCTCCCTTACCCCAACTCAAATCCATTGAGTTCACTGAGGGACGGAACTTTTTAACAGCCAGGAATGGAAATTCTGCTTGTATATTTTTGCTTGTATATTCTTGTTGCCTTCTGACACGTGAGCTTGTCTTCGGGGCTCCTACGAATGTGGCATCACAAGACCAGTACTCCTCTTGCACCCTTCCATTTCATAAATATACTAAAAGCTATAGTGCCAAAACACAAATAAAACTCATTTCATTAATATAATTTCAAAGTCACTGGACAACATTACCCTTAAATATAAATATGGATTATTTGATTTTTTTAAAAATGCACATGCAGCGAAGACGCTCCACTAATCACTGGTTAAACTTAGCTCCTTCCTGGCATACAAAGTTTCGTAATTTGTAATTGACACCCTCCTAAAAGGCTTAGTAATTACCTATAGATGCCGCAACATGGCGGCAAAGGACCATTTTGGTCTAAATGAACCTCCTCAACTCACTTTAAATCATCTCTCTGACAACAAGATGCCGCCAGATGGCAGATACGCAATTCTGTTATTGCTTTGAATGGGGGAATTTTTAAGCAAATTTTTAAATGTTGAGTAACGAAGATACGGGGATTCACTCTACTCCCTTGAGACAAATTCCTTGTGGCTTCCATGAGCATTAAAGATCCCTGCAAAAAAACAAGTAGTAAATAACTGGATAGGTTCCCCCAAAAATGCAATTAAGTAGTGAATAAGCAGAGGTTTGCTGTACAGTGTTTAGTAGTCATCTTTCTTACTGACTGAGGGGTGGTGGGGGCCTTCAAGCAAGTGTCTCCTTCCTCATCTCTGTCAGTTGGCCTTGAATATTATGTAATAAAAAATTTTTAAAAGTTTGTTGTAAAGTTGTGCACTCTTTACAAGTATGACCAGCCCCTTAGATTCCGATCACCCTGAAACTCGTGTTCCTATGGCCATCGGGGGGGGGGGGGGGTTGCGCATGCCTGCGTGTATCCAGTATACCAATGCTAAGAGAACGCACTACAAGAAGCATCCTTTAATCAGAGCTAATAGAATCTATCAAATAGACAATTATTTCATTGAAAAAGCACACTTTTTGTGATAGGAATTTAGGAAATCTTTGATGATGGATAGTGAGTTGCAGCTGAAGATGTTTTTAAATTGTATTATTAATTTAAGTGGTTAGGACAAATAATAGTCGAGTAATACAGTAAGATAAGCAGATTTTATCTGAATGTTTATATTAACACAAACATATCGTCCCTGTCAGGAGGAATCCTTGCTTCTCCAAAATCACTACTTTTCAGGGAATTTAAAAAAACGCCATCTTCCTTGAGTTGCCAAACACTGCATCGTTCAAGTTGGTATTTTATCTTATATTGATGTAAAAAAAACAAAAAAACGTTGCGCACCAACATTAACAACACCAATCCAAAATCAGACTAAATCGCAAATTTAATATGCTAAAAAAAATGTCTGTGCTCACACTGACCTCCCGACCAGACGGAAAGCCTCTAATACGTCACAAAAGCGGACAACGGTGGTTACTGTATGTTCCCAAACTCCTTTTAAAGGTCTTACAGTCATGAATGATGCAATAAACAAAAGAATGAGCTGACTAAGCAGTATAAATAGGCTTTGTGGCTGGTGCTTCCTTCTGCACTGAAGCATTAAGAGCTATTTATTTTAACCAAAACAGGCTTCATCAAGTTTATCCAATCTATTTTCACTCATTGTCTAAAGCATCCAGATTTTCAATCTTGAGGCGTTATAATGCCACACGGCTTCCACAGAGTGAGAAGTGGAAGAGGTTTTGCGACACTGCTCAGGCAATTCTAGTGCCCAAGTTAATACCTAGCTTTGTTCCGAAGCTATTTCCAACACTTTAAATTGGTTGATAATGCGTAAAAACAACAGACGACGTGGGGTTTTCGATTTGTGAAAAAAATACGAAAATGACCACATTTTGACATACCAGGTTTCCGCCCGACAGTAACGATATTTAAATAATATTATGAACATTGTTACATTTTATTTATATTTAATTATTATGAACCTAACCCTACTATTAACCTATTTTTAAAAATAATTTAAAAATTTGTCCATAAAAGCTTATAGAACCCTAAAGGCTTGCATTTTTTCCATCCATCCATTTCCTGTACCGCTTATCCTCACTAGGGTCGCGGGCATATGCTGGAGCCTATCCAAGCTGACTCTGGGCGAGAGGCGGAGTACACCCTGAACTGGTTGCCAGCCAATCGCAGGGCACAAATGGACAATTACTCGCACTCACATTCACACCTATGGGCAATTTAGAGTCTTCAATTAACCTACCATGCATGTTTTTGGGATGTTGGATGAAAAATGAGTACCCAGAGAAAACCCACGCAGGCATGGGGAGAACATGCAAACTCCACACAGGCAAGGCCGGATTTGAACCCGGTTCCTCAGAACTGTGAGGCAGATGTGCTAACCAGTCCGTCACTGTGCCGCCCAGGCTTGCATTTGATTAAGAAAATACCATCAAAATTACTCATTTAAATTATTCAATACAGTTATTACGTCTGTAGCTGCAAAACTGAATTGTTCTCTTAATATGAATATTAAGTCATATTCGTTATTTACAGTTAGTACAATTGAATATTTTAATTTAAATGATCAAATATGAGCATAAAAGTAAGAAGTAATAAAAAAAATTCAACCCTTTTCACCACTGACATTTTCCCTCAAAACATTTAATTTCAATGGCATTCAGGGTTAAATATGGTATTTATGTTTCTGGCATTAGGATAATGAGGGGGTCCTTGGAAAATAATATTTTTTTAAGGGGTACCTGGACCCAAAATGTTTGAGAACCGCTGCTCTAAATTGCCTATAGGTGTGAATGGTTTGTTGATGACCAATCAAGTGTGTACTCTGCTTCTTGCCCAGAGTCAACTGGGATGAGGACAAGCGCTATAGAAAATGACTGGATGGATGTTTTAACATTAGGTCCTGTGAGGCCTGGATATGGCCCCCTAACTTTAGGTTCGCCACACGTGCTCTAAACTATCCTCTTTCTTCCTTCACCATCCAATCCTTCTGCATAGTGCTCCCCTCATTAGCAGCACACATGAAGCTGAGTGAGTGCACCACAAAGACAGCAGGGAGCAGGAAGGACATCCTCAATATTGAATGAATGCGGTCGCTCTGTTTGCCATCCCACTACTAATGTAACGAGGCCAACTCTCTCACCGTGTCCTTTCTCTCGCACTGACTCAAGAGGTGCTCGATGCGCACGCGCCACCTTGAGCCCATCTTGGAGTTTACCCAAGGATGGCTCCACAAAAGCGGGTGGGTGTCAGCTGCAGGAAATAATAATTAAATCCGGGGGCTCCAACAATGGTCGAACCGCCAGACTGAGGCGCATCAGAGCAAAGGGATAGACTGGGATTAGTGAGTAACAAGTGCCAATAAATTGGAGAGCAGAAGTGATCTTTCCACTGGCTAGCGGACTAAAGTACAAGCCCTAAAATCTGAAAATATTCAGCATTATGAACACACATGCAGGAAACAAATTGAAGTCTTCAAATACAGTGGTGCTTTGAGATACAAGTTATTTTGTTCCATGACCCTCCTCACAGGGCTTGTATCTCAAATCATTTTTCCCAGTTGAAATTAATGGAAATGCCATTAATTCATTCCAGCCAACAATGAAAATGTTTTTTTTTTTAACAAGCGTAATAGCATTCTATAGTATTGGACTTTATAAAAACATACTGTAATACTAAAATTTAAAAGAATGTAAAGTTTGCATTTTTTTTGCTTTAATTCAATGTGTATTTGCTGCTCCTTCTGGTGTGTGCACCTTGGCCACCTGGGACAGTATAATACAGAAATACATGTATACATGGAGACAATCACAATTGCTCAGTCAAATGTGCTGTTAGTCGTTCTTTGTGGATGATAAATAATATATGCCTTTGAGTATTGTTATGGTTATAACATACAACACTGATGCGATTTGTTAGCCTGTCCATGGCGGTTTGCATTGTTTGTTAGCATTAAGCAGACTTTCATAAAGCAAAGTAAGTGTGGTTATGTGGTAAATACACTAATTCTTTTTGTCTTATGTTTTGTACTTGTATATGTACTTCAACTGGAAACAGCTTGAAGCCTCTTTTTTTCCCATCGTATCTAAAATTTTGCTTGCAAGTCAAAGTAGAAAAAATGTTCAGACAACGGTTTGTATCAAAAAACTCTTGAGTAACTGATATCTCAAGGTACCACTGTATTGGTTTTGTTGAGTGGTCGTTGTCATGGTAGTACCTTTACACAAGTGGTAAAGAACGCAACCTGACGCCCCACCCAAATATGTAAGTAGCACACTACTATAAAAATTTAAATCTAATCAAGATGAAATATTTCAACTCAAAGCAAAATACGCTTGGTCTTTTTATCCGCCAAGATATTACTTCACAACAGCCAATTTTTGTCTTTTTTTTCCTGAAAATCTAAGGTATTAGAAGTTGTTATTGAGACTGTGTTACTGGTATTAAGAAATATCACAATTCTATAGGAGTAGTTAGTATAAAGACACTAGTTTTAAAACATTGGTGGGGTTTTTGGAGGCGAGCTATGTTTACTAGTTTAAAGTAATTCTTCTCAGATTTTCCTGTTCTACTGACATTTAATTTTGCTTAGATGAAGTAATATATTCCTTATTTCATTACTTTTTTTAAGACTAGTTTTTGCAGTGCAGTGATGTTATGAACAGGTGCATGGAAATAATAATTCCCATGATTTTTGAAATTATAGTTTTCCTTTCAGGTTGTGCCAAAGTGACCTTTGGCTGTGCCCTGCCACACCATGCCAGGCACTGGCTATTGCCCCAGGCCAACTGAAAGGTGCGAAAACATGTGAGGTCGAGGTTGATATGCTTGAGCCAACATGTAAGGAGGAGCAGTGAGGATGAAGAGACCGCTAGAGGGGAGGAACCGATACGTCTGGTCGATGACTCACCGATGCTGGGTATTTTTAGCATCATTGAAGGGGGGGCTTGGAAGGTGGAGGACAGCATCATAACGCGGCCAACAGGGAGTGGAGCGGAGGAATGGATGGATAGAGGCCAAAGAGCAGGCAAAGTGAAGGAAGGTGGGTGTGGATGAATGAAAATCCGTTGAGGGCTGAGAGGATGAACTGCCGAGAAAGACGAGGACTGACTCTAATAGGAAACCATGCAGGAACAAACATCTACTGGGTGTGCCAAGGATGTGGATCCAATAAAATTAGTATAGTGATACATACACTGTATGAGCTGTTTCAAATACATGAGTGCCTTGAGGTACAAGTGACCCGACACGAAATTTCTGAGAAGCGAGCCGTCGATTGGACAATTTTTTGCTTTTACTTGTGAGCGACAATTTTAGCTACGAGTGCTGTATCGTGGCACCTAACGCAACTCCGCTTACTTCACAACAAGCACCAGTTTGGCATAGTGAACAAATCTTCAAAAAAGAGGTTTCAAGCTGTTTAAGGTCCCTCCCAGTTAAAGTTTACTGTCAAACTAAGCATGAAGACAATTTACACATGTATTCAAACGAACTACAATAACTTTGCTTTAAAGTCTTCTGCTTTAATGCTAACACCAATTGGGAAATTCCATAGACGGGCTAACAAATAGCATCTGTGTGGCGGTATTATAACACTTTAAGGAATGGATATTTGAACACAAATAGAGCAGCACGACAACATAACAATACTCAGGCATATATTCTTTTTCCTCTGTGAAAAATTAACAATTTTACTGCCTAAGTCCTCGATTTACGAACGAGTTCCGTACCTATGCTGGCGAAGTAACCCGAATTTCCGCGTAAGTCGGATTTCACTGTTAAATTCGAAATTTACGTCGAAATACTTCTGTTACGGGTATTGTCCCACGTGATTGTGAGAGGAAGCTCAGTGTGTGTGGGCGTGTGGGTCGATGTGTGAGTGAGACGGGACTGCGCAGCCGTCATCCGGGCGAAGTGTAGTGACGGCGACCGGGGAAGAGTAGCGATTAGCGGAGGACCCGTTGACGTTGAATGTGCAGAGGAACTAATAAAGCCATTAAAGCAGCAAATCAGTGCTTCGTGCCTTTATTGTTGCCGCCACCCAGCTCAGCTGTGCAACAAGAAGGGAGTTAAGCCCGAGGAGGACAACCTCGGCCCTGGAGAAGGCGTCTCCCGACCACGGTCACCTGACCGTAGCAGGAAAGGTTAACACTTCGTATAAAGAAACTAAAATACATTAAAATAAAAAGCAGAAACACTATGGTGCTGGGGAGAACATGGCGGATGAGGCATGGGCGTTGTAAAGTCGACACGTCGTAGGTCGAGTACGTCGTAACTCGAGGACTTCCTGTACACTGTATATAACCTTAATGAGGATAACTTCTATACCACTGCAAATTATAACCACAATAATACACATATTGCTAAATTCATACCTCTGTGAGAGTGTCGATCAAAACTGAACATTAATATCTTTGTCATTTCTAATCTAAATCCACATGATGGTGCGTTCACTTGCTGTTATAAATAAAATGCATTTATGAATTTCCATTTTCTTGCACTGAATGACAGCGTACGTTCTAATGATGTTCCCTTGGCGTGACATCGCATCGTGCCTGTGCCGCTCCAATGACGTCAGTGTGTGTGTGCGTCACATTGCCTCTCCCGCCGCCCTCCCTCGCCCTTCATAGACACCAGCATAATGTGTCTCTGCTCGTACACAACAGCGATACTGTTGAAAGGGATGAGCCAGAGCACCGAGGAGAGCGCCCGCCCACGTGCATCCATGAAAAAGAAGGAAAAAATCCATGTGAAGGAGCAGCATAAGAGACATTTAATGTGACAAGAAGCCATTAAGAACTAATTTGTGCAGTCAGATCTTTAACAACCCCCTATTATGGACCATGTAAACTAAAATAAACCAATAATAGACTAGCACTCTGTAGAGCGTGGACGCAAACAGAAAAAGGAAATAATAAATGCTAAAATAATGGAGATTGGCGTTTGTATGTCCACCTCTGAATAGAATTTTTTTTTTTTTTTTTTTTTTTTTTAAACAACAAAATGAAGGTTTTGGAGTGGCCAAGTCCAAGTCAGGTCTTAATCAGACAGTTGTAGTAGACTACAAGTAGGCTAGTTAGTCGACGAGGAGTCTTACACTAGTTTCAGTAGACTGTGCAAATAGAAGAAATAAAACTCTGGACCTCCTGTATGCCCTGTGTGAAGGGAGCATACGACTGTTCTTCTCTTCCGACTCTGAAATATGATCTCTACTTCATAAACCTTGAGAACACCAACTGTAACACTTTGTTCTAAAGATAGAGAGCCTTTCCCAAAAAAATTGAATATCATGGAAAAGTTTATTTATTTCCATAATTTCATTCAAAAAGTTCAACTTTCATAGATTATAGATTCAGGGCCCACAGGCTATAAATGTTTTAAGTGTCACACACTAATCATCCACTAAACTCACAGCACCTGCACAGGTTTCCCCAGGTGTCATTAAATTGCTTCAGTTTGGTTCCATTGTCTCAGTTGGGTTCAATATGGGGAAGACTGCAGACTGGACAACTGGCCATCATTGATACTCTTGTGGGTAAGCCACAAAGGTTCATGGCAAAGCAAGCTCGCTGTTCACAGAGTGCTGTGTCCAAGCATGTCAATGGAAAGTCTAGTGGAAGGACAAAATGTGGCAGGAGAAGATGCACCAGCAAAAGAGATGACCGTGGACTTCAGCGAATTATCAAACAGAGAAGATTCAAGAATCTAGCAGAGATCCAGCAAGAGTGGAATGAGGCAGGAGTCACAGCTTCAAAAACCACCACATTCAGATGCATCCAGGAGATGGGCTACAACTGTCAGGTTCCTTGGGTCAAGCAACTTCTGAGCCTGAGCCAACGTAGGAAGTGTCTCAACTGGGCCAAGAAGAAGGACTGGACTGTTGGCCAGTGGTCCAAGGTCCTCTTTTCTGATGAAAGTAAAGTGTGCCTTTCATACGTGAATCAAGGTCGAAGGGTTTGGAGGAAGATGGGTGAAGAACGGAACCCAAGCTGCTTGAGGTCCAGTGTAAAATATCCACAGTCAAGTCATGATTTGGGGTCCAGTGCAGGTGTTGGTAAACTCTGCTTTCTTAAATCCAAGGTCAACAGTCTACCAGAATGTTTTAGAGGACTTTATGATTCCTTCTGCTGAGAATCTGTATGGAGATGCAGATTTCATCTTCCAGCAGGACCTGACCCCTGCCCATACCACCAGAAGCACCAAAACCTGGTTTGATGCCCATGCTATCACAGTGCTTGTCTGGCCAGCCAACTCGTCGAATCTAAACCCCATTAAGAATCTATGGGGCATTATCAAGAAGAAAATGAGGGACACCAGACCCAAAAACAAAGAAGAACTGACAGCATCAAAGAAATCTGGACTTCCATAACTCCGAGGCAATGCCACAGGCTGACTGCCTCAATGCCACGGCGCATCGAGGCAGTGATTAAAGCAACCCAGATTCTCAACCAAGTATTGAAGATTAACATATCGCTTTGAAAGTACCATATTTTGATTGATTTAATGTGACCCTAATTTTTTTTTTTTTTCTTAAAAAACTGAGAAGTAAATGGTGATTTCTTCACAGTATTATAATTTTTTGAATTCATGATTTCGTGGGTTTTATGAGATGGAAGCCCAAATTCTGTAAAAAAAATAAATAAATAAATGTTTAATTTGTGGGCCCTGAATCTATAATCAATGAAAGTTTATTTTTTTAAATGGAATTATGGAAATAAATAAACTTTTCCATTATATTCCAATTTTCTGGAAAGGGTTTGTACATAGGAGGCGCTCCAGGAGTGTTCCCATGTCACCGACTGGTTTTAAGATTTTAAAGAAGTATATCTTTATTAAAACAAAATATCTCATAATAGTAAATACATGAGATATAACTAAATATCTCACAATAGTAAATACATGAGATATTTTGATTTAATAAAGATATACTTCTTTAAAATCTTAAAACCAGTCGGTGACATGGGAACACTCATGCAGCGCCTCCTATGTACAAACCCTTTCCAGAAAATATTTACTATTATGGCGGCACGGTGGACGACTGGTTAGAGCGTCAGCCTCACAGTTCTGAGGACCGGGGTTCAATCCCCGGCCCCGCCTGTGTGGAGTTTGCATGTTCTCCCCGTGCCTGCGTGGGTTTTCTCCGGGCACTCCAGTTTCCTCCCACATCCCACAAAACATGCATGAATTGGAGACTCTAAATTGCCCGTAGGTGTGGATGTGAGTGCACATTGTTGTTTGTTTGTATGTGCCCTGCGATTGGCTGGCAACCAATTCAGGGTGTACCCCGACTCCTGCCCGATGATAGCTGGGATAGGCTCCAGCACGCCCGCGACCCTAGTGAGGAGAAGCGGCTCAGAAAATGGATGGATGGATTTACTATTATTATTATTTATTGTTTTTTATGTTCCATCTTTATTTGTGTACCACACTTTGTTTCAGCTGCAGTTGTTTTTGTAAGTGCTGTATAAATAAAATTTAGTTCATGCTTATACTCTGGGCTCTATATTTGTGACTAGTGTAAATCAAGCGCTACACTTGGCGTGACTGTGAGGAGGCGAGCTAGACCCTGTTTTGGTACTTTCGTGGACCAGCGTACCCTTAGCACTTTTAAAAGTGCTCTGGTGTGGGAGTCACCACACCAGACCTCAATCAGCACGGCCACTCTCCTTCCCCTTAAAAGCGGCACAATAGTCTCACATGGAGACGTCTATATCCGTGTGTGACTGGAGCATTGTCACTGCTCTTGGCTGATGTGGCAACAGGCAACATGATTCACATTGATTATGAGCTGTTGATAACCGTGGGTGACTTGAATCTATCCGCCATGTCCTGGTGTGACATCAGCAACGGAGGTGGGGACTAAATTTGCTGCATAGCCGGTGTACACGAAGGACCGTACTATACTATAAAATGGCAATAATTAACTCATATTTTATGTATCGTCCCTGTCAGGCAGAATCCCACCACCTCCAAAATGACATCTTTTATGGAAATACAAGTGCTAATTAATTTAAGTGGTTAGGAGAAATATCCATCCTTCCATCCATTTTCTGTACCACTTATCCTCACTAGGGTCTATCTTCGAGTGAGAGGCGGGGTACACCCTGAACTGGTCGCCAGCCAATCGCAGGAGGACAAATAATACTACAGTAATATAGTAAGATAAGCTGATTTTATATGAATATTTATATTAACACAAACATATCTATCGTCGCTGTCGGTAGGAATCCTTCCATTTGCAAAATCACAACAATTGCGGAAAACAAAACAAAAAAGCCATCTTCCTTGATTTTCCAAACATTGCTTTTACCTTATTGCTATCATATATCGTTGCACACTCACATCAACACAACAGCACCCCAAAATTCTATTCAATCGCTAATTTAATAGGCTAACAAATTGCAAATTTATTACGGTGTCATTGATTAAAATGGTACGTTCATGGTAACCCCATCAAAGTCCGCCGATGTCATACGATGCCACCATCTCCGTATGAAAAGCCTTTTAAGCACACGCCTGTGTCACGTCATCTTCCCAAACTCTTTTTTTAAAGGTCTTACAGCCAAGTGATTCAAGAACTATAATGATGAGCTGACAAAAGCCATGTATATAGGCGGAAATGAATCTGCATCCACTTACCTCATAAGGCTACCTTCCTTCTGCAACGAAGCATTTCAGCAATCCATTTTGACAAAACAAGCCTACTCAAATGTATCTAGCCTCGCTATTTCCACTTGTGACTCTCAAGATAGGTGACAATTATGTCGCAGAATATGTATTGATGTTCTGATTTTTTTCACAGAGAAAATGTGTTTGTCCTCACGCAGGATTCCAACCTAAAAGTGGGTGGGCATAAATTTGGCTGAAAATCAAACATGTCATCGGAAAACAAGCCTAAAATTATTACGGATCGTTTTCAAGTCCATAACTATGAAATGAGTGCCGTTTGTGGCATTAGAGAGGTTCTTTAACATGACAAAGCTTTAGTAGCAAACTTATTTCAAATGATGTCACATAGAAATAAACACAAAGGTCCTAGATGCTCCTCCCTGAGACTTGGGAGACAGGAGCTTCAAGGCAATGTATATGAAAGATCAAAGGTAAACATTCTTCACTTTCACTTATGTAATTGTATGTGTGTTCATCATCACATCGCTCATGTTTCAATCTATTCATGTTAGTTACAGAGTGAAGAAACAAAGCTGAGCTTTTGAATATTAGATTAGCACCCTCTGCAAACACAAGGAGGTCATTTCTTTGGACTTACAAAAGAGAGCATTATATGCCTCACTATAATTTGCCTTGCTCTTGAAACTGATATTGTTTTCAATGACCAGACGCAGAAACTGATGATACCGATCTTCAAATAAAGTGAGGCACCCATCTGGAAATGTCTCACCTGTCGACTGAGCTGAGGTACAACTACCGTATTTTCACGACCATAAGGTGCACCGTATGAAAAGGCGCAGTCTCAGTTATGGGGTCTATTTCTGTATTTAACACATACATAAGGCGCACCGTATTATTGGGCGCTGGCATGGTAAAACATACGCTAGCTTAAAACATACGGTAGTATGCATGCATGCTAAAACAATGTTGTTAAAAAGGCAGCGGGAGCAAAACTGAGTTCGGTTGTACTTTATTGAACTATTTAACAATGTACTCACGTTATTGTTTGATCAATCCTCATCCACAAATCCATCAAAGTCCTCATCTTCTGTATCCGAAATGAACAGCTGGGCAAGTTCTCAATCAAACACGCCAGGTTCCCACTCGTACTCGTCGGAGTCAGTCTCGTTGCCGTGCGGCTCCTCAGAAATGATGCCGGCGTTTACGAAAGCTCGAACAACAGTGCAAGCAGACCCGTTAGCCCAAGCATCCACAATCCATTCACAAATTGTGGCGTAACTCACCCGGCGCTGCCTCCTAGTCTTAGTAAAGCTGTGTTCGCCATCTGTCATCCATTGCTGCCACGCCGCTCACAACTTCACTTTTAACGGCCCGTCCAGCGGTTCGTCAAGCCTCCCGGAATGATGGCAAGCTCAGAGTTATTGCACTCAGTCGAATGGTGACTGTAGAGACGCTTCTCCCGGCTGTTCTTTACTCATTAATCCATTGCTCGAGTTGGTCTTCCAACTCAGGCCACCTCGCCTTGTTTCCGCGTTTTGTTTTTCTTTTTTTCCCACGGAAACTCAGCTTCGTCTTCTTGACTTGGCGAAGCTCGTTTTCCTGCTTCCTCCACTTGCGAACCATGGATTCGTTGATCTTGAATTCTCTCACGGCTGCGGCTGCTCGAATCACATGTTCCTCCGCGTAACTAATAGCTTGCAGTTTAAACTGTGCTTTGTAAGCGTGCCATTTTCAGGGGTCCTTAGCCAAACTGATGCACATACCGGAACTATATATCTACTGGGGGCGTGTCTTTAGCCTCCTCTGTCACGCACACCCTTCCCCCTTCACGTCCGCATGCTGTCCTCAGTCACGTCCGCCTTCCTCTATATAAGCAGCGTGTCGGCAGGAAATGCTCTCAGTCAGTCAAGCGGAACGCTTATTAAAGTCACACAACAGTTACAGATTTTGGAACTCGGTGCACACATAAGGCGCGCCGCATTATAAGGCGCCCTGTCCATTTTGGAGAAAATTTAAGACTTTTAAGTGCGCCTTATGGTCGTGAAAATACAGTACATGAGGATATTCCTAAAAGATGAGGTAGGGGCAAATACTTTTTCATGGCAATGTATGATAATGGGACCATATGTTTAATTCTGGAGTGAATAAAACGTGACTCAAATGGAATTAAGAGAAAATGCAGTTCTCTAACGACATAAAATTGTGCAACACCACATTTGTCTATGAAGTGGGGTACACATACTGAAAATTTATATATTATAAATTCCTCTCTAAGCATTTTATCTGAATTTGGTGACATGCCCATGCACCACACACACACACTGGAGAGTATGACTGCAGTCTCCACGGTTAAAAATGCTTCTATTGTCTTTATGGACACTCATTTTTTCCCCACATGGAAGCCACTTTATTAGCAAAGCTCAGGCTCCCCTGTCGTCATGGTAATGTAAATTGGGCTGGGTATACATTCGCTTACTAGCAATAGACACTAAAAATGGGCTAATTTCCCAAAGACAATAATTAGGGTTTTGGGAAGTTTTGAATTATGGAAAAATGCATAATATTCCTCTTTCAAATGAATAACTAAGGGATTTTGGAGCACAGTTTTTCTTTGTTCATGAAAAAAACACTCCCTGTTAAGCTACATTTAGCCCCCTTAGCAACTATAATCTGTTTAAGACATGTTGGGATAAAATACCATCTGAGGCTTGCAGTCAATTACAACTACTTTTTTGTTTGATTTTTGTTTTGAGCACAAATCTTTATCTTGCATATGCCTCAACACCCATAAGTATAATTTAAGAGTCAACTTCTTTTAAGAAAAAGATGTCCATTAGGAGGTGAAAGGAATCAACTCAGTTGGTCTCATTAGGAGAGAAATATGCCCTCTCCCACTGTTTTTGTGACACTACATGGGCACTTGGCCTTTTCAAACAGGATACGCCTTCACAGCCACACTTTGCACCTTCATCCCACTCGTCTGCTCAAATCTCTCTCCCCCCTAATTTGCTCCTAACTCGCACTCTAGTAATGCTCCATTCTCCCTCTTAAACAGCCGAGGCAACACAATGTCTCCGGCACAATAATTGGTGCATCAGCAAAGAAAGTGACTCTATCGAGAGATGAGGTGCCGGATGGAGGAGAGAAACGTACCCCCACACCCGTGCGGAAAAAAAAAAGATGGAGGCAATTGAAAGGCGTCGCCATGGAGACGCAGGATGAAAAGATGTGCCATGACAACGGGTGTGCCGTTCTCTCCCCACTTCACCATGGCACCTTGGGTGGGGGTGAGAAAGACGAGGAGGAAAACAAACAAATCGGCATGATGCCATTTTCCTCTCAGGATGACTCATATTTGAATATTTCATTCCAAACTAAAGCTAAATTTGGGATCTGTTAAGTGTTTGAATCTATTCTTGAGTTTAGTCAAAGGTCCTTGAAGTCCAAATATGAATCGGTAACAAATACAAAGCTAAAGACAGACAGGGACTTAGAAACAGGTTGGGGAGGTGGGGAACAAGGCAGTCGCTTTTGTCAAGGCATCTGTGGGGAATCTGAAATATTTCTAAAATTATGACTTCAACTACTTTTGTTTCAATCCATCCATCCATTTTCTACACTGCTCGTCCTGTTCAGGTGGAGCTAAAGCCTATTCTGGATGGGTGCCAGTCATTTCCAGGGCACATATAGAGACGGCCATTCAGACTCACATTGACAACACCACTGAGTGGGAACTCAATTCACACTGCCTGCACTGACTGAAATCAGGCGTGTCCAGCACTACACCATCAAACCCATTGTTTTGAGCGAGTGGCTCAGAATTTCCCTCTCATTCTTCAGAGGTGTGTGATTTTCATTCTTCCTCACAGCTGTCACATTTTGTTTTTTGCCCAACCCCAGAAAGGATAACTTTTGCCTTAGAAAAGGCCTTTGAAATAAATTTTCTGCTGGATGGTTTGTCTGAAATCCAGCAGTGGAATGTTATGGAGTACAAATAATTTGTGACTGTACTTAAGTAGTTCAGGTACAGTATATGCACTTATCTTGAGCATTTATTTTTCTGCTGACATTTTACTTTAACTCCCGACATTTGAAAACAGATATTTTCAGTCCGTACTTTTTTTTTTTTACTTGTACTTAAGTAAAACGGTACTTAAGAGTGTGAGTTCTATTGCCACCTATGCCTAAGTTTAATAATTCTCTGCAGTCATATTTTGTTTTCCGATCAACACGAACGAATACTGCCAATATTCCTGTTGACAAAATATTAATAATGTGCAGTATAATGGGACCCCGATTACACAAAGAAAGTGAAATTTTTTAAATATCTTTCGGAGCCAATGTGGAATGACAGCTCATTAGAAGCCCCTCAAAGGACTCCCAACCAGTTCCTCTCCAACCACCACGGCTCCGTAGGGATTTATATTTTCTTCATTACTAATCCATCAATGAGAACAGTCTTGTCATTTGTGGGGGACTGGCATAACACTACATACATCCACATTACAGAAGAGAAAGATGCCACGTTATGCAAATGCACTACTCTTCTATCCATTCATTTTCAATACCGCTTCTCCTTATTAGGGTCACAAGTGAGCTGGAGCCTATCCGAGCTGACGTCGGGGTACACTCAGGACTGGTCGTCAACCAATCGCAGGGCACAGTCTACCCGGCGAGAACATAACCACTAACATTTATAATTGGACCACAGCAGCGAGCAAGGCAAAGCACAATATGGTTGGTACAATTCAGCAGTGATTCCCAACTGGTTGGTCGGGACCCAGAAGTGGGTCGCGGACAGGTAGTAAAACATTTATAGCATAATAAGACTATTAAAACTGTCACAGTTGCTTTGGTCTGCAAGCTTCATTTTCTAAAAATAAGAAACTATTGATGTTGTACTTTACTAAAAAGAAGAGATCAGTGCCAAAATATAAATTTTTGTACATGCAGTTATGTTAAAGGGACTTTAAACATATAAGCATGAGTAGTTATGTTTAAAAATATATGTTTTCAAAGTCTTTTTTTGAACAATACATGTTTTTTATTGTTTCTAACTTCTGTAAAAGTGGGTCGCAACTTAGCAACAATAGAAAAATACATGTCCCAGGGTGACAACAGCTGACAGCCAATGCAGTTAAGTATCCTCCAGTGAGTAGTGATAATGAATGGGGGCTTTAATATTGCCAAAAGGTTTCTGCAATACATCCAATACCTACAATTATTGTGGGTGACCGTCGCACGACATCGCCATCTATCACTCCCTGGGCATTTTGTGACCACTTTCTTAGATTTTTGCACGCCTGTGTATGCATAATTTAGCAATTGTTAATGGCCACGCAAGAGCACCCAAGCAGAGAGTGATTTGTTTGCGTCCTCGTCTGCAGATTGAGCGACGTAATGCCATGGCTGTAGTAATGTTGTGGGAATGGAAAGCACTTTTCTTTTTACAAACGCATACACACAAATACACCCACTATCTGTCCTGTTATTACTGATTCACATCTGCGCCTCTTCAGGGAGAGCAAGAGGCTGACAAGTAAGAAGCGATATTTTTTCGATGACATGATGAAAGGAGAAGATCAAATGGACGTGACTGAGATGCAAATGGAAAGTAAAATCAGCTATGTTGTAATAAAGGACACATAATAGAAGAAGATATCTTAGGATAGAGCCATCCATCCATTTTGTATAGTGCTTCATTCAGATTGCTAGTGAGCTGTTTTTCAAACTCAATATAAATGTAATTTATTTCTCAACAAACTTTGCTGTGTACTTTGTGATGAAACTCCTATAGTTCTTAAGAGAACACAATTGAGCAAAAGCCAAGATTGTTTTCTGTTGGTCAAATATAATTAGATGCGTACCTAATGGGGTAAAGGAGAATGAAGGAAATTCATAATTAAGGGAATAATACATGACATAAAAATGTTGCCATCCTTAAAAAAAATTATGTGAACAAAATCTGATTTCCTCCTGTGTCCTCTACTTTAATTAAATCACTCAGTTGGGTTTGTTAATTTATTTAGAAGCACTTACTCTGGAAAATTGACAATTGTCATTAGATTAAAGGTTATGTTTCATATGCTGTGGTCTCAATTTTAAAAACATAGCGCACGCAGCCAACACAACAGATGACGTAACACTTCAATAAACACTTTTAGTAGTTTGAAAATTATATTCACACGTAGCTACTCAAAATTTGTACGGTACTTAGTAACAGTGGAACGCACTTTTGTCAACATGCAATGCAAAGTGATCCTATACAGCAGACCTATAACGCACCTGGCTGGCATCTTCTTCACCGCAAACGTCTCCGCACTTCTTTTTTTTTTAAATTTATTTACTTTTTTTTTAACTCCTTTATCTACACAACACTAGCAACTTTACTTCACTTCTGCATTCAGCGGTTGGCATTACATTTTAGGGGCTACTTTCTGCTCTCGAGTCCATGAGAAAGAGAGAGAGAAAAAGAGACTTTGGCGTGCCTATAACCAGTAACGAAAGGTTCGGACAAATATAAACCGTCCCACCCTTAGTTACGTTACTTAGCTGTACTAAAACGTTCACAATCACCACATTTTTATTTTTAATCGTCCCAAACCAGTCAATAAAACTTACTGTTTGACCAGCTAGCTAAACTTAAATTAGCTTACCTGTCTTTGTGAGTTTTGTAGTGACGGATGAAATTCGACATCGTTGTTGTTGTTTGTGTCTTTAATGCGCGAGTTGCCAGCCATGCAGGTTGCCGTCTTCTTTTTTTTTTTTTGCACTTTATCGACAACATAATCCTTGAATCCACATTGTATTATATTTGGAGCTCCTTCCGTCGTTGTTCATGCAGGTGGCTACGTCACACTGGCAAGTGGCCAATCATCCAGACCGGGTTGCCAGGTTGGCGCGAATTACCACACAAACGTTTGTTTTTTTAAAAAAAAAAGGCAAACTGTCTTGATTAAAATGCTGTTGCTGCTGTTCCCAAACGCTTCCGTTCTTATACTACAACTGACAGTGGACTGTGGAATACTTATGAGCGATGAAATTTCAAGACTGGTGTTGTTGCACAGGTGGCATCCTATCACAATTCTACACTGGAATACACTGAACTCCTGAGAGCGACCCATTCTTTCACAAATGTTTGTAAAAAGTCTGCATGCCAAGGTGCTTAATTTTATCCACCTCTGATCATGGAAGTGATTGGAACACATGATTCTGATTATTTGGATGGGTGAGCGAATACTTTTGGCAATATAGTGTCGTTACAAAACTATGAGGTGTACTCACTTTTGTGACATCTTCAATGAACCTAACACCTTGTTTTTGGAATGTGGGTGGAAGCCGGAATACCTGGAAAACATGCTATCTCCACACAGGAGGGCCTCAACTGAGATTTGTACCCGCAATCTCTCAATTGTGAGGCGGATGTGCTAACCACAAGCGCACTGGGTTACCCGCCTAGAAAAGATGAGTGGTTTATTTAAGTGTAAGTCACCGTCATGTTGAATGTCAGATGGACACATCTTAATCATTTAATTACCCATCGTGCATGACTAGTTCCTTCTGCACTGAAGCATTACAGCTATCTATTTTTAACGAAAAAAGGTTTACCCAAGTTTATCTAACCTAACCATTTCCACTTGTTATTGTCTACAAAAACATGCAGACTTTCAATCTTGAGGTGACATAATGTCACATGGCTCCTGCAGAGTGAGTTCACGGGTTCAAGAAAGTTAATGTTCTCAAGCTATTTTCACCACTTTCAATGTATTATCAGAATCAGAATCATCTTTATTTGCCAAGTATATCAAAAACACACAAGGAATTTGTCTCCGGTAATTGTAGCCGCTCTTGTTCGACAACAGACAGTCATTGACAGAGAATACTTTTGAGACATAAAGACATAAACAACACAGTCACTGAGCAATAAAAAGTTACCAGTAATGTGGTAATGCCGGTACAAATTATTATTAATATTTTTTTTTTAATGACAATTGTGCAAAAAGATGCAGAGTCCTCTAGCAATTAGAGCAGTTTGAAATGACTAATAGTACAATAGTCCGGTGCAATGACCATTGTGCAAAGGGCGCAGAGACTTCAACAAATTGATGCAGATTTAAGTGACTAGTAGGGCAATAATCTGAGACGATGTCAATTGTGCAAATGGTGCAGATGGTACTCAAGCACATGAGTGGCCAGTATTGGTCAACAACAGATTATGCAAATAGTGCAGAGTAGCGAGACTACTACAGTGAGTGTAATCTATAATTTGCCCGACAGAGATGTGAGAACAATTGCAAGACAAAATTGGCAGCATGTTGCAATGGAATTGTAAATTAACTGTTTGAAGAAGTTAATGGCAAGAAGGAACAAGCTGTTGGAATGTCTGCTTGTTTTAGTTTGCATTGTTCGATAGAAGATATGGAAGAGCTGGTGACCAGGATGTGGAGGGTCCAAGAGGATTTTGCATCCTCTTAGTTCTGGCAGCGTGCATGTCCTCAAGGCCGGTAGGTTGGTACCGACAATCTTTTCAGCAGTTTTGATTGTCCATTGCAGTCGGAGTGTGTCCTTTTTTGTACCAGCACCAAACAGACTGTGCAATTGCATACAAAATAACAGAGCATGTGAGGAGAGACCAATGGTATCGATTTGTAAAAGAATATGAGCTTGACCATACTTGGACAGGGTTGCCGCCAGACAGCGACAATATGCTATTGAATTCTTGCCTATGCACTTTGATGTAGTCTCCATTTTGTTTCTTTGTGCTTGTGACATGCAATAACAACAACAGCTGAATTGAATCTGATCTAATTTAAACACCTGGGATGAATCTAGAACATTGAGAGCCCCAAGCTCCTTTACTCTATTATATACTGTGCATATTGAGGTTCATTCAAATGTGTGAAATATATTTTGTTTCTGCGTAGGGCACCTGTGTTTAAGTGTTTCTGAAGTTAGGGGGTTCCAGTCTCTAGCCCTTCCGTGTGGAGCTCGCTTCCCAGAATTATGCAATGTTTGGTTCATTGAAGAATTGTCAATAGGAGTGAATGTGATGCTGATGGATTTGTCTATATGTGCCCGGCTTTTGGCTGGTGGCCTGTCCCGATCTGTACCCTGCCTCTGGGATCGGTTCCAGCTCACCTGCAACCCTAATGAGGACAAGCTCGATAGAAAACGGATGGATGGATGGATGTTTCTGCATGGCTACCGGGATACGTTTGATTACCATACCATCGCATGTAGGAAAACAAGTGCTCTTTAGGAACCTGTTGGATCTCAGCATAAATCTTGTCACTCACACACATGCGTGGCCCCTCATCTGGCAGGCGGCACGCTGTGTCGCCTTCATCTTGTCACCGGTGGGAGTGGCGCAGCTTTGTACCCCGGTCAACCTGAGGCTGTTTATCACAGTCTGGTTGGCTGATCTCAAGAAAGAGGATGATGAAGAAGAAGCAGAAGAAGGAGAAGAAGCAGGAGGAGGAGGGGCTGCTGAACTGCGACAGCGCCTGTGAGTCATTGTTGGAGGGTTTAACTCATCATCTGCCATACATCTTTACATAAAGAGGATGAACATTTTAACGAAAATGAAGGAGTTCGGGTGAAGAACTAAACAGTGTAGTTGGAAAAGGGAACAAACAGTTGCATTTGGTTCCAGTCATTATTCCTATGGGGTAGATCCGTAGACATAATGCTTGTTTTCATTTCTGGTGATATGTAATCCCGTTACTTTATCTTATCAAAAGACAAATAAACATAAGTTTTCGTTAACATGTTTCAGTCTTTATTTCTAATGTGTGCTGCTTTTCTCCTATACTGCTGCTTGAATTTCCCCATCTGCGGATCAATAAAGGATTGTTCTGTTATATATTAATGTGGAGTGTACCCTGCTCCCCTTTTTCTGCAATTCCATGTAACTAAATTATGTTTGAATACAAAGGGAAAATATGGATAATTCTACGTTGTTTGCACACAGTAGCTCCAATACGTGCATCCAGAGTCCGTATATGCGATCAATAGCTCTCACCGTGCAACAGACAGCGTCGAGGGCTATTTTTAATGCGGCCAGGTTCTTTGTATGCCATTCCATAAAAACGTGAATCATTTATAACGGCTCTTTTTTAGGGTGTGGGGGGGGGGGGGGGTCTCTTGCGTGCGTGCGTTGCGAAATGACGCGGTGGTCAGGTGTCTGCTCTTATATGCGGCGGAGCTGTCCGACTGCTGCACACACACGACAACACGAACACAAAGCTACAAGATCGAGGACATGCCCAACACCTCCACTCTTGTCTGAGCGTTTATTCCAAAGGTAAGAAGCGCATTTTCGCAAAGGTAAGAAGAGCATTTCACCGACTATTTCCACTACAAAACACGTTGCATTGAATTAATCAGATTTAAAACGCATTTTTATATGGATTATCACAATGAAAAGCTCGCAGAGCGTGGATGGTATTACGATTTGTTTTTTTTTTGTTTTGTTTGTTTTTTTGTATTTTGCTTCGTTGCTGACGGTCGTTCAATGAGATCTCGACGTTGGCCCTCACAACACGAGGAATGAGTCATACAGATTAGATCGATGGGTGGATAGAAACAAACACTTCCTGCGCATGCCAAATGCATGAACATACACAGATAAATGGTCAGCAGATATAGAAACATTTGTGTAAATTTACCCTTTGTGGGATGAGATAATCACATTTTAACGCGTGTACGACTAAAAAGAAAAAAACTGGAGATTAGATTAGAGAGAAAAAGAGAAGACTATATTAAGAGGTGATTTTCTAATACTTTGGTCACGTAATTTAGCTACACGTGTGAGGCAAATTATGAGAACCATATATCGGTATGGTAAAGTGAGAATTGAATGAAAAACATTCATGGCATTACAACCATTGCGAAAAAAAATCTCAGGGACATTTTTTTATTCAGCTACAGTATTAGATGTAAAACCAAAACAAGGCTAATTTAGTATGATTTTGAAAAAAAAAAAAATCACAAGAAAAGTGACATTCTTGTAAAACAAGAAAAAAAAAGCTAAAGGTGCACACCAACAAAAGCAAAACATTAACTTTACTGTGTTGGATGGGTGATGGATGGAGGATTTTGTACACAAAAGATGTGGAATTTTTCTGTAAAACAAGAACAAAAGCTATGTGTACACCAATGAAAGCAAAACCACAAGAACATTTATTTCTTTTATATTATACAGTACAACATAATTGGTGGATGGACCGATAATCATCTACATTATTTTTTTTTCCATTTACAGGTAATCAATTTGCCTATAATATGCTGCATTTCCGCCACAAGTTGCCCACGGGGGCAGCCATGGTCCTACTAGCTGTCCTCCTCCACCGATGCGTCATGCAGGCTGCGTCTCTGCCCCGCCACTACCGTCTCCGAGGCGGCGGCGATGGTGGCGAAGGGCAAACGGCCGGCTCCGATCTGCTCAAAGCTCTGGAGTACATCGAGAACCTGAAGCAGCGTAACGGGGCTCGCCCGGGACCCGAGCCCTCCGACTACGACGAAGTGGAAAAGTTCAGAGTGTTGCTTCAGCTCGCCTCCCAGCAACAACAGCAGCAGGAAGACGAGGCTCCGGCGGAACGCCAGGACATCACCGCGGAACAGCTGATGAGATCTCTGCTCAAGTCCCTCCAGGATCAGGCCAAGCTCAGCCCCGTGTCTGCACCCCGGAACGACCGCCGTCTACACAGACACCGCACCAAAGATACCGAAACCGTAAAGAGCCCACCAACAGATTATGCCAACTACCCCAGACCCCACAAGAAGTACCCGTTGATGTTCGAGGATGAGGAGAACACGGATGCCTCCAAGCGGGCTACGGAGGATCTGGACCAGAAGTATACCCCCCAGAGTCTCGCCAACCTTCGCTCCATCTTCGAGGAGCTGGAGAGGATGCCTATGTCTGTAGGACAGAAGAGAGACATTTTTGGGGAAGAGGAGGAGGCGGCAGATGAGGATGGAGGCCCCGGAGAGGAATGGGTCCCCGTGGAGGAACGAGAGGAGACCGAGGAGATGGTGAACGGGAGCCATGAGGAAGCAGACAGGGCCCTCGGGGATCAGGAGGAGGAAGACGGGGAGGAAGTGCAGCGTCGTTCGGGTCAGGACCAGGAAGACGCCGACGATGACACCAAACTGGTCGATTACTACCTACTTAAGGTTCTGGAGATGACCGATCAGACACAGAAGAGGGACCAGACCGGGGAACAACGAAAGAGACTCATCCGCCCATCCATCATAGATCCTCGTAAGCTGAAGGAGCTTCTGGAGCTCTCGTTGAAGCTCCACGTCCCCCCACAGGACCTCATTGACATGCTGCTAACGGAAGAGCTCCGTAAGCTCCACCGTAACCCGCCAGCGGCCTCGACTCGCTACACGACAGGACAAACCCCCAAGGTCCGCTATTTCAGTCACAGACTGCCCCTGAAGAGCAAGGCCCCCGCACCTGAGGACATGGACCGAGAGGACTTTTTGGACATCATCGGCGTGGAGACCATCAGTAACGAATATCCGGTGATGCCCAGACCCGCCAAGACGTCCCCGGACAGAATCCCAGCAGGGTCCAACCCTGAGCCAAATGTAGGATCGGTGAAAATTCCACCTCCAGCCGGACGCAGGGAGAATCTGTTCTTGTCCGAGCTCAACAAGATGCCCCTTCGGCGTCAGGCGGCCGACGACGACGACACCAATGACGGTGACGTGGAGGACGAGGTGACCACTTATCTGGCAGCCAAAATCCTCACCGAGTACCCGCCCAACAGCATCACCAAGCGAGACACCCAGGCGCAGACCAAGGGCCACTTCCCCTACGAGCTGTACGAGAGGGCCGTGAAGGACTACTTGAGCCAGGCAGACTCTAGGAGCAGACCGGTGGCCAAGAGGGAGGCTGAGGAGGAGAAACCCACGGAGGTGCTTAGCGAGGAGGAGGTGGGGATGACAGCCAAGACCTCTGCCCCGGCCCCAGGCGCAGCGTCGGGGGGAGAAGGAGGAGAGGAGCACCGTGAAAAAGCTGTGGCTGGAATGTAAACGCTATGATTATAGTATTTCAACTTTCTCTGTATGGTGGATGTGATCTAGTTTACAAATTTTATTGTATAAATCATAGCTGATATCACCCTAATTAATATATATGAGTCCCTATTTGCTGCAAGGTCATTATAGAAATATAGTGACGTGATAGATGAGACCAACATACTATTCAAAACACAGGGTTTGCACCTTCCATTACTCTAAATTCTCAGAGTATAAATATCAATTAAGAGTTTATAATTAAGTTTTGTGACACTGCTAGTTTTACATTGTGTTTGTAGAAACGGATATTTACAAGGAATTGACATCTGTCAAACTTAACTATGTGTGAATATAGCTGTAAATGACAGCCTTAAAAGATACCAGTGCTTTCCTAACATCATTTGAGACTATAATAATATAACAATTAGAGATGAATGAGTGCTGCCGTGGCTCCGTGTATATTCAGGGTTTGTGAATTTATGTAATATGATTATGGGTCATTATTTATGAGTCTAAATACTGTATCAGCCTGCCTTCCAATCGCTTTCATACTGCAAAGCTCTGCGTTTTCAGCCTACCAATGGTTGTGCTATGTATGCTCATTTTTAAACCATTTTGTACATGCTTAAGAATGTGTGATGAAGCACAGATGAATAAAGCATCAGCTGTATTCTTTTTCTTCTTGCTGAGTGGTGTTGCTTACTAAAAAAAACACTCAGAGGAAATCATCATGAATTATCAAAATACACATTTAATTAGAAACTTCAAACTGCTCGTTATAAAAAACATGTAATTTTCACACCCACACCAGCTCTCAGAATAAAGGTGGCACAATCATTCTGATAATAGACAGATTAAAAAGTGAATAAACATTTCATTCAGGAATGTGCTTTTTGCTCTTTGCCATTATTTGTTTAAATAGACAAATCATAAATTATCACAAGGTTAAATTCCTATATATTAACATTGAGCAAACCAGTTAAATATTTTCACTCCTTTCACTTTCAAACAAGTGCAAGACCAAGATATGTTATATTTACTTGTAAATGAAGCCTTCTCTCTTCTTTTGAGAATGTTTGGCAGAATCAAAATGAATCCTGTTTCCGTGTAGTCGTCGTGTTTGTATATTTAGGCCTTGAGCTTACTTTGTCCCTTTTTTCCTGTGTCAAAATGCTGGTTTGCTCATATATTCCTCCATTGTCTAGAAAAGAAGAAAGTAGAAAAGCACACAGAGAATAAATCAGCTTCTTAGGGTCTTAACATTCAATTGTGTGATAGGATGAATATTCAGAGGAACACGTTTACACATCACCTGGAATTAAGGTGCTGAGAACACCGACACACAGTCACTAACACAAGCAGAACGTCTAACCTGTCTGTCCATATTCAAGGTCCAACCAGCTCCACCTCATACCAATCATTGCTGCCATCCTGAAGCGATAATGATCACAATCAATGGGAGGCTACCACTACGGCATCAATTCCAAATTCAGGTGGTTAGTCAAGCCTTACTGAGAAGCACGGAAGAACACACCCAAGGAAACGACTTGACCACACAGAGCCGCAGGCCTAGGGAGAGTGGGAAGTGTCGCTAAACCTACGCCACCCTGCCCCCTCCCACGCAAAATCTGTCTGCCGCTCACGACTAACACTGGCAGGGAGAGACAGAGAGACAGAGAAAGCCATACACACTCTCTCTCACACACACAAACACGCACACACACACACAAGGGTGGGAAAAACAGGCAGCACAAATGTACATCTACACACATCCAGAAGGCTGTTAGCAATGGGGCACACCGGAGGCCTGAGCAGCACCATTGTTAATCAAACTGGACCATCGCACTGACTACTGGAAACACTTGCATTCACACAGCTACACTGAAACAACATATTCCCATGCTGGAGCTTAATGCACAACTCAGTAGGAAAGTTACTGCTCAGGAAAATAAACATAAAATGGGGCATTTTTGTTTGGTTGATTAGTTCTCTGCTGTAACAATGCTTGGATTTTATTAGACCACCTGTCGAGAATGGGCATGAGCAACATATGTGTATGCAAAATAATCTCTGCCTGTGCCAAACATCTTATTCTGCTCTTGGCATGGGCAATTATGGACTATTGTGTTTTTGGGTGGAATATAGCACTCTCTAATATTATACTTTATTTAAAAAAAATACAGTAATGACATCATTAAATAGAATGTAAAGAATGGAAGTTTTTGCCACATTCTTTGCTTCAATTCAATGGACGTGCCGCTCCTTCTGGTGTGTGCACCTTGGGGTAGTATAATAAAGACATGGATATACATGAAGGAGCCGGTCACAATTGCTCAATAAGTCACTTTAATATCAGTCCTTCGCAGAGAATAAAGAATTTATGCCTTTATTTATTTATTTAGAATTTATTGTTTTGTTGTCTGTTTACATTTGTTGCTCCACCATTTGTTTTCAAAATCACTTTGAAGGATTAGAACAGTATGACATGGATGCTATTTGTTAGCCCATCTACGGCTTTTCACATTGTTTGTTAGCATTAAGCAAAGTGGAGTTAAGGCCAAGCTATGTGGTTGTGTTAAATACACAATATGTAACTCTTTGTTTTAAGTTTAGCTTGACAGGAAGCCTTAACTGGGAGGGGCAAAAAACGGCTTTAGACCTAGTTTTGAAGAATTTTCCACTATCTGCTAAACTGCTGCTTGATGAGTGAGTTGAGTTCCCTGCCACCATCTATCGCTTGTATCTCAAATTTTTGCATGCAAGTCAAAGCAAAAAATTGTCTGAAAGCCTGCTTTTATCTAAAACCTGGCTTAGATTTACCATCCATCCATCCATTTTCTGTACCGCTTATCCTCACTAGGGTCGCAGGCGTGCTGGAGCCTATCCCAACTATCTTTGGGCGAGATGCGGAGTACACCCTGGACTGATCGCCAACCAATCGCAGGGCACATATAAACAAACAAACATTCACAGTCTTCAGTCAATCTACCACGCATTTTTTGGGGATGTGGGAGGAAACTGGAGTACCCAGAGAAAACTCACGCAGGCACGTGGAGAACATGCAAACTCCATACAGGCGGGGCCGGGTATTGAACCCCGGTCCTCAGAACTGTGAGGCAGATGTGCTAACGAGTCAACCACCGTGCCGCCCTGGATTAGATTATTTAACTCTTATTAGTAACCAGGAAGAAACAAGATAATTTGTTATATAAATAAACATAGGAGAGCACCTGTTAGGCACACACTAAAGTGGGATGGCATTTCACTGTTCAACCAAGAGTTATTGGAAGTCAGCCAATGTGGTTGTGTTGGTCACTCAAACACGAACAGCAGACCGAAGATGATCCCACAAGTGTTAAACTGGATTGAGGTCAGGACTGTTCATTCTATTCTTTCTACTTGCAAATTCTGGAGGTAGTCTGTGAAAAACAACAAGGGTTGTCATCTTTGGATTCAGTCCCAACCCTTACCTATATGGGACTGCCACTGGTTGCAGAGTGTCAACTCTCTGCATTGAAATTGCCTTAGATGACAAGCCTCACTTTTCCAGTGATGGAGATGCTGCCCCACAATATTACAGTGCCTCAACAAATGCTGTTACACTGTCTGTGCGGGAATGAATCAGCATAACTTTTGCTCCGTTTTCCTCACACTCAGACAGTATGATCCAACTTATGTCGGTCGAATCCGGACTCATCATTGAACTGAGCATTCCCCTGCATGTTTAGGTTCCAGTGCAGGTGTTTCACACAGTGGAAGTTCAAATAGCAACAGCAGAATAAACAGTTTGGCATAGGCAGTAAAGATCTGGCACATTTTACACAGGCGAAAAACACATACTAACATACACACATACTGTTCCTTACAAACGGGGAATAATTAAAAAGGGAATTTAATTGCTTTATATTAAATAATTAATCTACCAAACACAAATACCCAAACATTTTATTTTATATTTATAAAGAGTCAAAGTGAGGCCACCTGGACATACATGGAGACAGGCCGACAAACAAAAGCTGGGCATACACTGTGCAACTAGTTTGTTGGTATATGAGTGCATGCCTAGCTTTTTTAAGATAGTCCGCACCAGATTCAAACATGTTATTCTTACAAGCCGCAACTGTGTGTGCCTGGTGTTGCCTTCACCTTTGTATGTGTCTGTGGCAAGGTTTACATGGACAGCAATATTGCATTTGTGAGCACTTTTAGGAAATGCTCTTAATACGCTGCCATGTAAAATTCAGGTCTACATCCGATTAAGCAGCTATTGAAGCTAAGGAAATCAGGTGTTAGCGATCAGCTTACTGGTGTACATGTAAATGCCTCATATATGTGCATTTTAGGAGTGGGACTAAATACATATGTACACTAATATACTGCAATACTTGTAAAGTGGTCCAAAACAGTGTTAAAGTTATTTTTCTTTGTAATAGCTCCCTCTTGCTACTTTGGTTTAAAAGATAGACAGAGGGACTTCTAGCAGCTCATACATGTGTGATGAGTGAAATTAAACAAGGTGAATTAAAAATCCTGCTGTTTCATCCAGCTGCCATTGTGGCTGTTGTTATTAATGTTGTGGCACATTGCAAACAGATGTTCCACGCTCATGCCACAGTTGCCAGCCACTTGCTCGCGTGTTGCTTTGTGTTGTGTTGCGTGCCAGAGCATCTCACCTCCTGCAACATGTCTGACGCTTCGATGGAGTGGTTCACAATCTGCTTGGAGGTTTCCTGGATTTCCCCTCCCATTAGGAACTCGTCCAAGATGAAGTAGGCCTTCTCAAAGTTAAAGATTATGTCAAGCTCGCACACCTGGCAGAGGAGGCGAGGGATTATTACAAATAATGTACGATACAGTGGAACCTGAACTGTCAAACACCTGAAAAGCTTAAGAAAATAAATAAATATATATTAAAAAAAAAAGTCAACTAAATTTTAAGGAAGAATATGCTTTAAATGTGGTACAAATGATTGACGTGAAATTATCTCAATGTGTGGCCCTCACTAGACTTTATTTCAGCCAGCATCAAAGAATGATTTAGCGCTTCTGTGACTGGTGTTGTGCATGCAAGTCAATCTGTTTGGGCTGTTTAACAAGGCGCACTGAGAGAGGTTGTAGAATGATGTAAGGTTCTCACTTCCTAGTTGCCACTTTGTTTGTGATTAAATTCAGATTATTTTATTTTGAAAAAAATGCACCGGATGTACGCTTGTACACGCACATGCGGCGAAGACTCTCCTAACTTCCACTAAAAACCCAGGCTAAACTTAGCTCCTCACCAACATAAAAAGCTTGTCTCTCAGTCGAGAAGACATCATTATA